>NW_027514495.1:600000-900000 GCF_048772815.1 Callospermophilus lateralis | reverse complement strand
AAAAATTTCATGGTATTTATCTAGCCAATTTTCAAAGATAAATTTGGAGGCACTGTGGCATTCAATTCATTTGGGAACCATGAAATGGTGAGGAAGCTCATTTCAATTAAAGCTCGGGAGAACTCTCAGAGGCAAGGCTTCCCAAAGAGTGGCCAAAAGGTCACATTAAGCCAGGCCCATTGAGGTCTACAATTGAGGGCCATGTTTGTTTTGACTCTCAACTATGGCTTCCAAGTCTTTCTGAATAAAGTCATGTGATATCCTGACTGAGATTCCCAGTGCTCTTTGAAAGCTATCCTGGGCCTAGATCTCAGTCTCCAAGGGCAACTCTCATGCGTGGCCTCCTAAAATCCCAACACAATTCATGCCAATACTTCTCTGATATCTGTTCCAGAACTCAGTCTCTAAGGGGAATCACTCCAGAGTTCAAGCACAGGTGGACCCAGTCATCTCTTCCAACCACCACACAAATGACCACAATTAAACCAAAACACTCCCACATGGCCCTCATCTTCTTCAATTTAGAGACTCATCATAACCTCTGGCTGGAGGTTTCCATGAAGGGCGCAGCTTAAGAAAGTGTCCAATATAAGCTCACATGCCCCTCATTTGCCTAAAGTCAGGGTGGCATGGAAACTCTTCCTGTGAAGCAGGAGTGATAAAATAGGCCTGCCAATAATACTGCTCTACTTCTCCAATTTGAGGCCTATTCTCTGTGGGGTATAGATTCTTTATGTGAATTGGGGTCATGAGAAAACTCAAGCAACTATGGGCTACCCTCTGCAGGGCTTTGAAGAATCCATTTGAGTGAGTCGAGGAGTTGGACCAAATGTTCTTTAGATATAGAGTTTTGATTAGAGAGTGAGTGTAAATGTCAGCATATGTGAACAGTCAGTCACAGTGATAAACTGGGGAAAATGTGTAGGAAAGCAGATATCAATAGAGACATTAGGAAATAAGGCAAAGTACAAAGTGAGTGATAGGATAAGACATTTTTAACAGGGTTCAGTTTCAATATATAATCTTAGGAAGAAACAAATATGTAGTCACCAATAGGAATGATATTTGAGATCATTAGTTAATCAGGGCATGGATGTTGTTAGTAATACATGCTCACTTTCAATATAGGCTTTGATACAATCATAAGTGTGACCCTTGCATTTTGTTTCAGGAATATTACTGTGATGAAATGTATATGTATATCAGGTGACTACAGTATTTCTTCCACCATTTCTGAAAGCAATATTTTAAAGATTTAAAAATTAGTATTGGGGATACAAATAGGTATACCATCGGTCTACGAATATAGAGATGATGCCTTAATAGACCATACTGTGAATAAATAATATAACTGGTTCAAACATTAAATAATGGATTGAATTGATATGTGAAAATATATAGGAAATCTTATATTGATATACATACATTCATTCCAACCAGTTATACATCTAATGGTAATATTAGCGTTATGGTTTATCATGAAGAGTGTGTGAGTTTGGCTTCAAAAGTGATTATGGAAATCAATAATACTGTGTTTGGAAAGAATCTCATGAAAAGAACAGTCAAGAAACATGGAGGAATACATGTGTTCTGAAGTAGGAAGTGATTGAAAGTGAACCAAATGCCTATAAATTTGTGAAATTGTGGATGAAAGGATATATCCTATAATGTCCATAAACTGCAGAAATAGTAATGTACCAGTGTCTGAATAAAAATGAACTTCAAAATATACATCATGGTCCCATAGGTGTCTACTTACATTGATGTGAAACTGGTTCAGTCACTGTAGAAATATTACGAATTGTATACACCATTCACTTAATTTACTTTTCAGTACTAGGAAAAAATATGTATTTAAGGTGGATGAATATTTCTAAGAATAATTTTGTGAAAAGTTGATTATAAATCTACATACACACACATGAATTTACTTAGGGAGTGTATAATAAGACACATATATTTCATATTTTGAAAATCTTAAGAGTAGATATCTATATCTATATAGATAGATAGATAAATAGATAGATACACACATACACAGACATTAAAATGTAGCAATATATATGCCATTCGAAATTCATCATGAAATATATATCATCCACGTATCCAAAAATATTCATTTTACTGAACATTTATTTATACATAATATTGTTCATCTAGGAAATTCACCCATAGGTGGAAATTCCAGTTCCATCTGTATTTAGAGGGAGCGATCTCTTCTCACAATTTGTATCTTCCAAAATAAGCGATCTCACAAGAATGTACATGTGATACCAGGTAGAATTCTAAAAATGCATAAAAAAATACATTTGATGAATAGGCTACAGAGAAAGGGAGACAGAAATTTACATATGTGTTAACTTTAAAAACTCATGGAGAAGTATTACAATGAAAAGTTGACTAGATTTATAACACATACCATTGATAAAGCAGAAGGCAAGTCCAAGTATACACCATGCCTCCTATGAAAGGCCTGTATTTCTATTCTGTTAGGTTTCTTTTTCTCCATCATATTAGGTTTAGTAGTCAGAGTCTAGTAGGGTATGGGTTAGTGTCAGGGATTCAGTATTTCAAATGGAAAATAGGAAAATGAATCTAATATGTATGCAAATATGTGCTACACAAAAATCTTCCCACTCTCAGCCAGAACAATGCTTTGACATTACCTTCGCCCCAAATAAGACGCAATTAGTGGAGAAGAGTTAGAAAATCTGTGAATACATATGTGGAAAGGAAAATGCTCAGAACTTCACAAACTTGTAGGAGGTAGAACAGTTTACAAAAAGGGAGAGGGTAAACACTTCACAAACATGGAGCTCTGCTGGCCTAATGACTTTTTGAGATACTGCCTCTGAGGTTGGGCAGTTGAAATATGTTTTTGTCAGGAGCTTTTGCTTCCTTTGTAGTGAGACCATCAATGCTGGGTCTCCATCTATGTGACCTGGATGACATGGTTCCTTATTTTCTAGTGGACATGAGGCAGCAGTGCTGAATTCTCTATTTGTAGGTAAACTTTGGCCACTGGGGTCTAAGTATCTAACCGTGTTGTCTGTAAAGCCATTTGTTCATGCTCCACTTTCGTGGTGTTTCGTACTGCTGCACTGTGAGTTTGGTATTGGCTTCACGAAATACAAGGAGTTCCACTGGGACACAGTGCTGGAGGATGTACTCTCATATGTGGTGGGTGAGGGTCTGCAGTAAAATGCACCAATGAGGCTTAAATCCCACATAGCTTTTCAACTCGACAATAGCCCCCTTATTCTGATCATTGGCAGGAATCCTCTCCATATAACAAGATGCCTTTACATAGAAGGGTCTGCTGGATGTACCATGTCAGTGACAAGTCATTTCTAAGCCAATGCCAGATCCACGTGGACCCACAACTGATGTTTTTTCACACACCTACACTCCACTGCTTTATGCCCACTAGTCTGCAGGCTCCAACTTACTGGCATCTATGTTCTACAGCATTTTCATGAAACACAGTCAATTAAGGCACTGTCTGGTACAATCATGATTAGCAACAGGACATCCAAATGTTCTCCAGTGCCACCTGGTCATGGTAATTTCAAAAAATTCATGGTATATATCTAGATATTTTTCAATAATGAAGTTGGAGGCACTGTGGGATTCAATTTATACAGGAACCAATAAATGGTTAGGAATCTCATTTCAATGAAAGCTCTGGGGAACTCTCACAGGCAAGGCTTCCCAAAGAGTGGGCAAAAGGTCTCATGAAGCCAGGCCCATTGAGGTCTACAATGTGAGTTGCATGTGTGTTTTGACTCTCAACTATGGCTGGAATCTTTCAGAATAAAATCTTGTGATATCCTGGCTTAGATTCCCAGTGCTCTGTGTAAAGTCACCCTGGGCCAAGATCTCAGATTCCAATGGTGAATCTCATGTGTGGCCTCCTGAAATCCCAACACAATTTATGGCAATACTTCTCTGAGGTCAGTTACACAACTCAGTCTCTAAGGGGAATCACAACAGAGTTCAAGCCCAGGTGGACCCAGGCATCTCTTCCAATTGCTACACAAATGATGACAATTAAAACCAAAACACTCTCACACGGCCCTCTTCATCTTTTATATAGACACTAATCATAACCTCTAGCTGGAGGTTTCCATGAGGGACACAGCCTAAGACAGTGTCAAAAATAAACTCCCTTGCCCCTCATTTGCCTAAAGTCAGGGTGGCCTGGACAACGTTAGTGTGAAACAGAAGTGATCAAATAGGCCTGCCGTTAATACTACTCCACTTCTCAAATTTGAGGCATACTGACTGTGGGGTATAGATTTTTAGTGTGAATTGGAGTTATAAGAAAACCCAAGCACCTATTGTCTCCCCTCTGCAGCCCTTTGAAGAACTTATTTGACACAAATGATCCCTATTCTCACTTAATGGAGGTCAGGAATCTTACAGAGGAAGGCGAGAGGCATCATCCACAATCACTGATCTTTTTTCCATTTAGGTTTTGGATGCCCACATGGGATCTTTCTTTAGATTCATCAGGTGCTGAAAATCTAAACCACAGGCTCACACAGGGCCAAGAGGCTGATTCAGACACATCCATTTCCAAAGCTATGAAGCAAAGAGCCACAGGAGATGCCCATTCATTTCCATTTTAAAACTGTTTTCTTCAGGCTTCACAAAGGGGTGGCCTGAGGCAAAGACCTTTCTGACATTCAGAGCAACAGAACAATAGGTAATCAAAAGGCCCCAAGCAGGGTTTCTCCACGGAGACTTTCCTGGTTACTCTGATATATGAGTTTTCTGAGATGCTCGCCATTCCCTTCAGCTATCCAGTACATGGCCATGTCACAGAGCTTGGAGGTGGTACATATCTTGTACAAAAATACATGATACTAATCTTGAGAGTGGCCAGAATTCATGAAAAAATGGAAAATTAGGTAGATAGCCGGTGTTGCCCATGGATAAGGCAAGCCTTAGTCCATTCATTAATTGGAAAGGATGCATGCTGGGAAGCTTTCTACTAGACAGGACACAACCAATGAGCTATTTTTTTTTCTAATATCTACAAAGAAAAATACAGTGGGATACACAGACATAGAAACAGTCTCCTTGTCAAATGACTTACTGGAAACAGTCCACTCCAAACCAAACAAACCTCCTTTTTTACCTATTCTCAGAACATGAGAAAAAAACCACAAACACAAACCAACACCCACAAATGCAACTTTTTCCCACAAGTAGGTCTGTCACTATCTGGAGTGTCCTCTGACTGGTAGGCCATATGATGTTCCCCAGAAATGGCCTTTCTGTCTCACATCTGGTCTCCTTGGTCAACTCTGTGAAGTTGTCAGGAGGCAGTGGTGAGCCAATTCCTGTCCTCTCAGGAAAGACCCCTCTTCAGAGCTTTCTTGGTATTTGGCAACCCTTACATCAGTAGGTACCAAGAAAGACTGACTCTGTCCTTAGTGAATCCAAACAAGTGAGCCCACTGCAACTGGGACTGGGACTGGCTCTGGGTGCCTGGCTTCCTGGATCACAAAATTCAGAGAGTTCCATCACCAAGGAAATGAGGTGAGGTCACTACCTTCAGGAAATAAATGAGGTCCCTGTCTTGGCCACCACTTTGTCCTAACAGTTGCGTCCTAGTGTCTCCTGACATGGAGGCTGCCCTACTTCCTGTGATACATTCACATGTTAGAATGGTATAGAAACCATAGTCACCTGGGAACAGCTCTCCACACAGGCCTGCTTTGGTACATCTTCCCTGCATTAAAAATAGAGAGGATGACTCAGACACATCCTTTCATCCTGACCATGTTGTTTGCCATGGAATATGACTTTTGTTCTCTCAGGTCTTTCATAGCTGCCAACATCTTCTCCAGGGATTATTTCTGCATGGATTTTGAGGTACTCAGCAGGTGGAAGATCTCCTAACTTCCTGTATTTTAATATCAACTTTATCCCTCCTCTTCTGTAAAGTGAGATTAAGGGAACATTGTATGGTTAGGGTTAATAGCATGTTCCATTTGGCTTAGGAATCATTCTGTTGGATGAATAATGGTATTGGGAACCAGCGATATTTAAAAGAATATAGAGGTAAAATATAAGTATGAAAACAGAAATCTAGGTAATATTTTAAGCCCAGAAGGATTTGGGCCCTTGATTGGGATCCTTAGCTTGAGTAATGTTTTGCGCCGAGGTCTCAGTTAAATCGATATACAATGGCATAAGACCCTGTACCTCAGATGATTGAATGTAGAAGAGAACATCCAGTGAAAAAGGGATAGTGTGTAGGATTAGAAAGATAGTCAGTAGGTTTAGGAGGAAGAGTGAGTCTAGGATTTGGACTAAAAGTTCTTTAGCAATAGGTTTCGGTTAGAGAGTGAATATTAATGGCACCATATGTGAAAAGTCGGGCACAATGATGAACTGGGAAAAAATATGTAGGAAAGCAGACATCAATAGAGACATTAGGAAATCAGGCAAAGTATAACGTGAGTGATAGGATTAGACATTTTCAACAGGGTTGAGGTTGAATACATAATCTTAAAAAGAAACAAAAATGTAGTCACCAATTGGATTGACATTTGAGAGCATTAGGGAAACTGGGCATGGATGTTTTTAGTAATCCATGTTCACATTCCATTGAGGCTTTATTGCGATCATAACGGTGACCTTTGCATTTTGTGTCCAGAATATTACTGTGATAATATGTATATGTAGATCAGGTGACATGAGTATTTCTTCCACCTTTTCTGGGAGCAATATTTTGAAAACATATGAATTTGTACTGGGGATACTAATAGGTTTACCCTGTGTTGATGAATATAGAGATGATGCATTAATAGACCATACTGTGAAAAAATTATATGACTGGTTCCAAATTTAAATAATGGATTGTTTTAATATCTGAAAATATAGAGGAAATCATATATTGATATACGTACATTAATTCCAACCAGTTATATATCTAATGGTATTATTAGGGTTACCGTTTATCATGAATAGTGTGTGAGTTTTGCTTCAAAAATGATTATTCAATCGAAAATAACGTGTTTAGAAAGAAGTCCAGTGAAAAGACCCGTCAAGAAACATGAAGGAATATATGTGTTCCGAAGGAGGAAGTGATTGAAAGTGAACCAAATATTTATAAATTTGTGAACTTGTGAATGAAGGGATATATTTTATGATGTCCATAAACTGAATAAATAATAACGTACCAAGTTTGAATAAAAATGAACTTTAACAAACACATCATATCAAATAGGAATGTATTTGCATTGATGTTAAACTTGGTCAGTTACTCTAGAAATATTAGGATTTGTAAGAACCCTTCCCTGAAGTTAGTTTTCACTACTAGGAAACAAATATGTATGTCAGTGGATGTATATTTCTGAGAATAAACTTGTTAAAAGTTAATTATAAATCCACATATATGAATATGAATGAATTCAGGCGGTGTATAAGAAGACATATATTTCATATTTTGGAAAATCTGGAGACTATATATATATATATATATATATATATATATATATATATATATATAGACACACAAACACACACACATTATAATGTCACAATATATATGTCAATCGAAATTCATCATGAAAAATAACTCATCCACATATCCCAAAATATTCATTTTACTGAACATGGATGTATGTAGAATGTTGTTCATCTAGGAAGCTCACCCATGGGTTGAATTTTCGGTACCAACAGCATTTAGGAGGAGTGATCTCTTCTCACAAATAGTATCTGCCAAGTCAGTCACCTCACAAGAATGTACGTGTGAAACCAGGTAGGATTCTATTTGTGCATATAAAAATACATGTGCTTAATAGGCTACAGAGAAAGGGAGACAGGAATTCATATATTTCTTAACTTTAAAAACACATGGAATAGTGTGTAGTGTCCCTCTTTATCCCTTTTGATTAACTTTGGCTTAAAAAAAAAAGAATTTTATTGAGAATTTTTGTATATATGTTTGTCAGAAATATTGCTCTGAAGTTTTCTTTCCTTGATGTGTCTTTGTCTGATTTTGGTATGTGAGTGATACTAGCCTCATGAAATGAGTTGGAGGAGTTCCATGCTTTTCTATTTTATGGAATAATTTGAGGAGTATTGTGATGAATGCTTCTTTGAAGGTCTTGTAGAACTTGACTGAGAATCTGTCTGTTCCTGGGCTCTGCTTGATTGGTAGGCTGTTGACAGCAACTTCTATTTCATTGCTTGAAATTGATTTGTTTAAATTGTTCATGTCCTACTAATTCAGTTTGGGAATATCTCTAAAATTTTATTGATGTCATCATTGTATTTTAATTTATTAGAGTATAAATTTTCAAATTAGTTTTCAATTATTCTCTGTATTTTAGTTGTGTACTCTGTAAAAGTTCTTTTACGATCCTTAATTTTAGTAATTTGAGGATTTTTTTCTTCATTAGCTTGGTTAAGGATGTGTCAATTTTATTTAGTTTTCGAAGATTAAATTTTGTTTTGTGTCAAAAAAAATAACACATGGAAAAGTATTTCAGCAAATTGAATAGATTTATAACTCCTACCTTATATCATGCAAAAGGCAAGTCCAACTATACACCATGTCCCTTCTGAAATGCTTGTATTTCTATTCTGTTTGGGATATTTTTCTCCATTATATTAGTATTAGTAGTCAGAGTCTAGTAGGGTATATGAATGTTTCTGAGAATAATCTTGAGAAAAGATGATTATAAATACACATTCATGAATACGAAAAATTTAGGAAGTGCAAAATAAGACAAAAATATTCCATATTTTCAAAAATTTGGAGAGTATATCTATATCTATCTATATCTATATCTATATCTATATCTATATCTATATCTATATACACACACACACACACACACACACACACAACACTCACAGACATTAAAAAGTACCAATATAAATGCCAATAGAAATTCATCAGTAAATATATATCATCCACAGATGCAAAAATATTTATTTTACTGAACATGAGTTTATGTATAATGTTGTTCTACTAGGACGCTCTCCTATAGGTTGAATTTTCATTTAAAACAGTTTTAGGAGGAGTGAACTCTTCTCACAATTTGTATCTGCCAAGACAGCCACCTCACAAAAATGTACGTGTGATACCTGGTAGGATTCTATATATGCATATAAATATACATGTGTGAATAGGCTACAGAAAAGGGAAACAAGAATTCACATATTTGTTAAATTTAAAAACACATGGAGAATATTTCCATTAAAATTTGACTAGATTTATAACACCTACCTTATATAATGCAAATGTCAAGTCCAACTATACAACATGTCTCCTCTGAAGTGCTTGTATTTCTATTGTGTTGGGTTAATTTTTCCCATTATAATAGGATGAATAGTCTGAGTCTACTAGGTATGGGTTAGTTTCAGGGATTCAGTATTTGAATGGAAAATTGGAAAATGAATCCAATGTGTATGTAAATATATGCTGCACAAATATCCTCCCGCTCTCATCCAGAACAATGCCTTGATATTACCTTCACCCCAAGTAAGACGCAATTAGAGGAGAAGAGTTACAAAATCAGTGAATACATATCTGGAATGGAAAATGCTCAGGAGTTCACAACCTTTGAGGTGGTAGAGGAGTTTCCAAAATTAAAGGACAGGGTAAACACTCCACAAACATGGAGCTCTGCTGGCCGAAAAACTTTTTGAGAAACTGCGTCTGAGCTTCCGCAATTGAAATATATGTTGTTTTCAGATGATTTGGCTTCCTTTGTAGTGAGACCATCAAAGCTGGGTCTGCATCTATGTGACCTGGAGGACATGGTTTCTTATTTTCCAATGAACAAGATGAAGCAGTGCTGAATCCTCTCTTTGTAGGTAATCTGAGGCCACTGGGGACTAAGTGTCTCCCCGTGTGGACTGTGAAGCCATTAGGTCCTCCACCACTTTTTGTGGTGTTTTTCCTGCTGCACTGTGAGTTTGGTATTTGTTTCACGAAATACTAGGAGCTAAACTGAGACACAGTGCTGGAGGGAGTTGTGTCACGTGTGGTGGGTCAGGGTCTGCAAGAGAATGCACCAACTAGGCTTCTATCTCTCACAGATTGCCCCATTGCCCCCTTGTCCATATCAACCTGATTCTTCATTTTCCTCTGAAAACTCTCCATATAACAAGATGCCTTTACATATAAGGGTCTGCTGGCTGCACCATGTCAGTTACAAGCCATTTGGAATCCAATGGTAGATCCACATGGCCCTACCACGGATGTTGTATCAAACACCTCCCCACCACTGCTCTAGACCCACTACTCAACAGGCTCCAACTTACTGGCATCTCTGTTCTACACCATTTTCATGAAACTCAGTAAATCAAGGCACTGTCTGGTATACTCATGAACAGTAACAGGACATCCAATATTTCTCCAGTGCCACCTGGTCATAGGAATTTCAAAAATTTCATGGTATTTATCTATCCATTTCTCGAGCATGAAGTTGGAGGCACTGTGGATTTCAATTCATGCAGCAAACATTAAATGGTGAGGAAGCTCATTTCAATGAATTCTCTGGAGAACTCTCACAGGCAAGGCTTCCCAAAGAGTGGACAAAAGGTCACATTAGGCCAGGCCCATTGAGGTCTACAATGTGAGGTCCATGTGTGTTTTGACTCTCAACTATGGCTGCCATTTCTTTAAGAATAAAATCATGTGATATCCTTGCTGAGTTTCCCAGGCCTCTGTGGAAATCCACCCGGGGCCTAGGTCTCAGTTTCCAAGAGCGACTTTCATGCTTGGCCTATTAAAATCCCAACAAAATTCATGGCAATGTTTCTCTGAGTTCAGTTCCAAAACCCAGTCTCTAAGGGGTATCACACCAGAGTTCAAGCCCACGTGTACCCAGTCATTTTTTCCAATGCCACACAAATGACCAAAATTAAAACCAAAACACTCCCACATGGCCCTCATCTTATTCCATATAGGCAATCATCTTAACCTCTGGCTGGAGGTTTCCATTAGGGGCGCAGCCCAAGACAGTGTCCAAAATCTGCTCGTTTGCCCCTCATTTGCCTAACGTCAGGGTAGCCTGGACACAGTTTCTGTGAACCAGGAGTGAACAAATAAGCCTGCCGTTAATACTTCTGTGTTCCTCCAATTTGAGGCCTACTGATTTTAGATATCGATTCTTTAGGTGATTTAGAGTCATGCAAAAACACAAGCACCTCTGCAGGGCTTTGAAGAACTCATTTGACCCAAAGAATCCCTATTCTCATTTGATGGAGTGTAGGAACCTAACAGAGGAAGGCAAGAGACTTCATCCACAATGAATGATATTTTTTGCCATTTTGGTTTTTGAAGCTCACATGGGATCATTCTTAAGATCCATCAGGTGCTGAGAATCTAAGTCACAGCCACACACAGGTCCAAGAGGCTGATAAAGACACATCCCTTTCGAAAGCAATTAAGCAAGAGCCACAGGTGAGGCCCATTGATTTCCATTTGAAAACTGTTTTCTTCAGGCTTCACAAAGGGGTGGCCTGAGCAAAGACCTTCCTGACATTCAGTGCAACACAACAATAAGTAAGCAAAAGGCCCAAAGCAGGGTTTCTGCACTGAGACTATCCTGGTCACACTGATATCTGAGTTTTCTGAGATGCTCGCCATTCTCTTCAGCTATCCAGTACATGGTCATGTCACAGAGCTTGGAGGTGGTACATATTTAGGACACAAATCCATGAGCCTATTCTGGAGAGTGGCCAGAATTCAGGAAGAAAACAACAACTTAGAAAGATAGCAGGTGTTGCACATCGATAAGACAAGCTGCAGTCCATTCATATATTGGGCAGGATGAATTATGGGAAGATTTATACTAGACAGGACACATCCATTAATGCATTCTCTTTTCTAATGTCTACATCAACGGACACAGTGGGATACACAGAAACAGAAACACTCGCCGTGTCAAATGACTTACTAGAAACTGTCCAGTCCAAACCAAACAAACCGCCTTTCCTATCTATTCTCAGAACATGAGACAAAACAACGAACCCACACCCACTCCCACAAAGGCACCTCCTTCCCCCAAGTAGGTCTGTGACTATCCGGAGTGTCCTCTGACCAGTGGGCCATACAATGTTCCCCCGAAATGGCCTGTCTTCTCTCAGATTGTGTTTCCTTGACCAACTCTGTGAAGATGTCAGGAAAAAGTGGTTAGCCACTACCTGTTTTCTCAGAAATGGTCCACCTTCAGAGCTCTCCTGACATTTGGCCATTCTCACATCATTAGGTACCAAGAAAATTGACTCTGTCCTTGGGAAATCCAAACAAGTGAGCCCACTGGGACTGGGACTGGGACTGCATCTGGGTGCCTGGATTCTTGGATACCAAGTTCAGAGAGTGCCATCACCAAGGAAATGAGGTATGTCACATTCTTTGGAACTGAATGAGGTCACTGCCTTGGCAACCACTTTGTCCTAACAGTTGCTTCCAAGGGTAACATAAGATGGAGGTTGCCCCTACTTCCTGTGACACTTTCATAAGGTAGAATGTATATCAACCATTGGCACCCGGGAACAACTCTCCACTCAGGCCTGGTTTGGTCCCTCTTCTCTACAATAAGAAGAGAGATGCAGATTCAGAAACATCCCTTCATTCTGACCAGGTTGTTTGCCATGGAAGATGACTTAAGCTCTCTAAGTTGCTTCATACCTGTGTACAACTTCTCCAGGTATCATTTTTGCATGGACATTTGAGGTTCTCATTAGGTGGAAGGTCCCCAACTTTCCTGTATTGTAAGAACCACGCTGTCCCTGCTCTTCTGTAAAATGATTGAGGGAACAGTGTATACTTGGGGTTAAAAACAGGTTTGATTTGGGTTACGAACGATTCTGTGCGATGAATAATGGTATTGGTAACCTGCAATATTTACAAGAATATAGAGGTGATATATAAGTATGAAAAGAGAAATCTAGGTATGATTTGAAGCCCAGAAGGGTTTTGCCCTTGATTGGGATACTTAGCTTTGAATTATGTTCTGCAAAGATGTCTCAGATAATTCGATATACAATGGCATAGGACTTTGTACATTGGATGATTTAATTTAGAAGAGAACATCCAGTCAAAAAGGGATATTCAGTATGATTAGGAAGATAGTCGGTAGGTTTAGGAAGAAGAGTGAGTATAGGATTTGGACCAAAAGTTCTTTAGCAATACACTTTTGGTTATAGAGTGAATGTAAATGTCAGCTCATATGAAGAGTCAGTCACTATGTTGAACTGGGGAAAATATGTAGAAAAGCAGATATCAATAGAAACATTACGAAATCAGGCAAATTATAAAGTGAGTGATAGAATTGGACATTTTCAACAGGGTTGGGTTTATATATATAAATTAGGAAAAAACAAAAATGTAGTCACCAATAGGATTGACAATTGACAGCATTAGGCAACCTGGACACGAATGTTTTTAGAAATCCATGTTCACCTTCCATTTAGGTTTTGGTAAATCATAAGTGTGACCTTTCCATTTGTGTCCAGAATATTACTGTGATAATGAGGTGACATGAGTATTTCTTTCACCATTTCTGGGAGCAATATATTGAAGATGTAAAATAAGAATCGGGGTACAAAGAGGTGTACCCTGTTTCTATGAACATAGAGAAAAGGCATGAATAGACCATACTGTGAATAAATAATATAACTTTTTTGAACTTTAAATAATGAATTGAACTGATATCTGAAAAATTAAAGGAAATCGTATATTGATATACAATCATTCATTCCAACCATTGATATATCTAATGGAAATATTAGTGTTTTGGTTTATCATGAAGAGTGTGTGAGGTTTGCTTAAAAATGATTATGGAAATTCATAATAATGTGTATGGAAAGAAGTCTCATGAAAAGACCAGTCAAGAAACCCTGAGAATACATGTGTTCAGAAGCAAGAAGTGATTAAAGTTGAAACAAATGCCTATTAATTTGTGAACTTGTGGATGAAATGTATATCCTATGATGTGCAAAAACTGACGAAACAATAATGTACCAGTGTCGAATACAAATGAATGACAAATTACATATCATGTCCCATAGGAGTCTACTTGCATTGATGTTAGACTGGGTCAGTTACTGTAGAATAATTAGGATTTGTATGCACCATTCACTGAAGTTAGTTTTCAGTACTAGGAAACAAATATGTATTTCAGGTGGATGAATATTTCTGATTATAATCTTGTGAAAAGTGGATTATAAATCCACATACATGAACATGAATGAATTTAGAGAGTGTATATTAGACATATATATTTCATATTTTGAAAAATTTGGAGAGTATATCTATATCTATATCTACACACACACACACACACACACACACACACACACAACACTCACAGACATTAAAAAGTGCCAATATAAATGCGAATCGAAATTCATCAGTAAATATATATCATCCACAGATGCAAACATATTTATTTTACTGAACATGAGTTTATGTATAATGTTGTTCTACTCGGACGCTCTCCTATAGGTTGAAGTTTCATTTCCAACAGCATTTAGGAGGAGTGAACTCTTCTCACAATTTGTATCTGCCAAGACAGCCACCTCACAAAAATGTACATGTGATACCTGGTAGGATTCTATATATGCATATAAATATACTTGTGTGAATAGGCTACAGAAAAGGGAAACAAGCATTCACATATTTGTTAAGTTTAAAAACACATGGAGAATATTTCCATTAAAATTTGACTAGATTTATATCTCCTAACTAATATAATGCAAATATCACGTCCAACTATACACCATGTCTCCTCTGAAGTGCTTGTATTTCTATTGTGTTGGGTTAATTTTCCCCATTATATTAGGATGAATAGTCTGAGTCTACTGGGTATGGGTTAGTGTCAGGGATTCAGTACTTCGAATGGAAAATTGGAAAATAAATCCAATGTGTATGTAAATATATGCTGCACAAATATCCTCCCGCTCTCATCCAGAAGAATGCCTTGACATTACCTTCACCCCAAGTAAGACACAATTAGAGGAGAAGAGTTACAAAATCAGTGAATACATATCTGGAATGTAAAATGCTCAGGAGCTCACAACCTTGGAGGTGGTAGAGGAGTTTCCAAAACTAAGGGACAGGGTAAACACTCCACAAACATGGAGCTCTGCTGGCCTAAAAACTTTTTGATAAACTGCCTCTGAGCTTCCGCACTTGAATTATATGTTGTTTTCAAGAGATTTGGCTTCCTTTGTAGTGAGACCATCAAAGCTGGGTCTGCATCTATGTGACCTGGAGGACATGGTTTCTTATTTTCCAATGAACAAGATGAAACAGTGCTGAATCCTCTCTTTGTAGGTAAACTGAGGCCACTGAAGACTAATTGTGTCCCCGTGTGGACACTGAAGCCATTTGGTCCTCCTCCACATTTTGTGGTTATTTTTCTGCTGCACTGTGAGTTTGGTATTTGTTTCCCGAAATACTAGGAGCTAAACTGGGACACAGTGCTGGAGGGAGTTCTGTCACGTGTGGTGGGTCAGGGTCTACAGGAGAATGCACCAACTAGGCTTCTATCTCTCACAGCTTGCCCCATTGCCCCCATGTCCATATCAACCTGATTCTTCATTTTCCTCTGAAAACTCTCCATATAACAAGATGCCTTTACATATAAGGGTCTGCTGGCTGCACCATGTGAGTTACAAGCCCTTTGGAATCCAATGGTAGATCCACATGGCCCTACCACGGATGATTTATCAAACACCTACCCACCACTGCTCTAGACCCACTACTCAGCAGGCTCCAACTTACTGGCATCTCTGTTCTACACCATTTTCATGAAACTCAGTAAATCAAGGCACTGTCTGATATACTCATAATCAGCAACAGGACATCCAATGTTTCTCCAGTGCCACCTGGTCATAGGAATTTCAAAAATTTCATGGTATTTATCTAGCCATTTTTCAAGCATGAAGTTGGAGGCAATGGGGGTTTCCATTCATTCAGCAAACATTAAATGGTGAGGAAGCTCATTTCAATGAATTCTCTGGAGAACTCTCACAGGCAAGGCTTCCCAAAGAGTGGAAAAAGGTCACATTAGGCCAGGCCCATTGAGGTCTACAATGTGAGGTCCATGTGTGTTTTGACTCTCAACTATGGCTGCCATTTCTTTAAGAATAAAATCATGTGATATCCTTTCTGAAATTCCCAGGCCTCTGTGGAAATCCACCCGGGGCCTAGGTCTCAGTTTCCAAGAGTGACTTTCATGCGTGGCCTCTTAAAATCCCAACAAAATTCATGGCAATGCTTCTCTGAGTTCAGTTCCAAAACCCAGTCTCTAAGGGGAATGACACCAGATTTCAAGCCCACGTACACGCAGTCATTTTTTCGAATGCCACACAAATGACCAAAATTAAAACCAAAACACTCCCACATAACCCTCATCTTATTCCATATAGTCAATCATCTTAACCTCTGGCTGGAGGTTTCCATTAGGGGCGCAGCCCAAGACAGTGTCCAAAATCAGCTCATTTGCCCCTCATTTGCCTAAAGTCAGGGTAGCCTGGACACCGTTTCTCTGAACCAGGATTGAACAAATAAGCCTGCCGTTAATACTTCTGTGTTTCTCCAATTTGAGGCCTACTGAATTTAGGTATCGATTCTTTAGGTGATTTCGAGTCATGCGAAAACACAAGCACCTCTGCAGGGCTTTGAAGAACTCATTTGACCCAAAGAATCCCTATTCTCATTTGATGGAGTGCAGGAACCTAACAGAGGAAAGCAAGAGACTTCATTCACAATGAATGATATTTTTTGCCATTTTGGTTTGGAAGCTCACATGGGATCATTCTTAAGATCCATCAGGTGCTGAGAATCTAAGTCACAGCCACACACAGGTCCAAGAGTCTGATAAAGACACATCCCTTTCCAAAGCAATTAAGCAAAGAGCCACAGGGGAGGCCCATTCATTTCCATTTGAAAACTGTTTTCTTCAGGCTTCACAAAGGGGTGGCCTGAGGCAAAGACCTTCCTGACATTTAGTGCAACACAACAGTAAGTAAGCAAAAGGCCCAAAGCAGGGTTTCTGCACTGAGACTTTCCTGGTCACACTGATATCTGAGTTTTCTGAGATGCTCGCCATTCTCTTCAGCTATCCAGTACGTGGCCATGTCACAGAGCTTGGAGGTGGTACCATTTTGGACACAAATTCATGAGCCTATTCTGGAGAGTGGCCAGAATTCGGGAAGAAAACAACAACTTAGAAAGATAGCAGATGTTGCACATCGATAAGACAAGCTGCAGTCCATTTATATATTGGCAGGATGAATTATGGGAAGATTTATACTAGACAGGACACATCCATTAATGCATTCTCTTTTCTAATGTCTACAACAATGGACATAGTGGAATACACAGAAACAGAAACACTCACCGTGTCAAATGACTTACTAGAAACTGTCCACTCCAAACCAAACAAACCTACTTTCCTATCTATTCTCAGAACATGAGACAAAACAACAAACCCACACGCACTCCCACAAAGGCACCTCCTTCCCCCAAGTAGGTCTGTGACTATCTGGGGTGTCCTCTGACTGGTGGGCCATACTATGTTCCCCCGAAATGTCCTGTCTTCTCTCCGATCTTGTTTCCTTGAACAACTCTGTGAAGAAGTCAGGAAAAAGTGGTTAGCCACTACCTGTTTTCTCAGGAAAGGTCCATCTTCAGAGCTCTTCTGGCATTTGGCCTTCCTCACATCATTAGGTACCAAGAAAACTGACTCTGTCCTTGGTAAATCCAAACAAGTGAGCCCACTGGGACTGGGACTGGGACTGCCTCTGGCTGCCTGGCTTCTTGGATACCAAGTTCAGAGAGTTCCATCACCAAGGAAATGAGGTATGTCACATTCTTTGGAACTGAATGAGGTCACTGCCTTGGCAACCACTTTGTCCTAACAGTTGCTTCCAAGGGTAACATAAGATGGAGTTTGCCCCTACTTCCTCTGACACTTTCATAAGGTAGAATGTATATCAACCATTGGCACCCGGGAACAGCTCTCCACCCAGGCCTGGTTTGGTCCATGTTCTCTACAATAAGAAGAGAGAGGCCGATTCAGACACATTCCTTCATCCTGACCAGGTTGTTTGCCATGGAAGATGACTTTTGCTCTCTCAGGTGCTTCATACCTGCTTACAACTTCTCCAGGTATGATTTGTGCATGGACATTTGAGGTTCTCTTCATGTGGAAGGTCCCCAACTCTCCTGTATTGTAAGAACCACTCTGTCCCTGCTCTTCTGTAAAATGATTGAGGGAACAGTGTATACTGGGGGTTAAAAACAGGTTTGATTTTGGTTACGTATGACTCTGTGCGATGAATAATGGTATTGGGAACCTGAAATATTTACAAGAATATTGAGGTGAAATATAAGTATGAAAACAGACATCTAGGTATGATTTGAAGCCCAGAAGGTTTCTGCCCTTGATTGGGATACTGAACTTTGAATTATGTTCTGCAAATTTGTCTCAGATAATTTGACATACAATGGCATAGGACCTTGTACATTGGATGATTGAATTTAGAAGAGAACATCTAGTCAAAAAGGGATATTCAGTAGGATTAGGAAGATAGTCAGTAGGTTTCGGAAGAAGAGTGAGTATAGGATTTGGACCAAAAGTTCTTTAGCAATAGACTTTCAGTTATAGAGTGAAAGTATATTTCAGCACATATGAAGAGTCAGTCACTATGTTGAACTGGGGAAAATATGTAGAAAAGCAGATATCAAAAGAAACATTACGAAATCAGGCAAAGTATAAAGTGAGTGATAGAATTAGACATTTTCAACAGGGTTGAGTTTGAATATATAAACTAGGAAAAAACAAAAATGTAGTCACCAATAGGATTGACAATTGACAGCATTAGGCAACCTGGAAATGGATGTTTTTAGAAATCCATGTTCACTTTCCATTTAGGCTTTGGTACAATCATAAGTGTGACCTTTCCATTTTTTGTCCAGAATATTACTGTGATAATGAGGTGACATGAGTATTTCTTTCACCATTTCTGGGAGCAATATATTGAAGATGTAAAATAGAATCGGGGGTAGAAAGAGGTGTACCCTGTTTCTATGAACATAGAGAAAAAGCATGAATAGACCATACTGTGAATAAATAATATAACTTTTTTGAACTTTAAATAATGAATTGAACTGATATCTGAAAAATTAAAGGAAGTCGTATATTGATATACAATCATTCATTCCAACCAGTTATATATCTAATGGAAATATTAATGTTTTGGTTTATCATAAAGAGTGTGTGAGTTTTGCTTCAAAATGATTATGGAAATTCAAAATAATGTGTTTGGAAAGAAGTCTCATGAAAAGACCATTCAAGAAACCCTGACAATACATGTGTTCTGAAGCAAGAAGTGATTAAAGTTGAAACAAATGCCTATTTATTTGTGAACTTGGGGATGAAATGTATATCCTATGATGTGCAAAAACTGAGGAAACAATAATGTAGCAGTGTCGAATACAAATGAATGACAAATTACATATCATGTCCCATAGGAGTCTACTTGCATTGATGTTAGACTGGGTCAGTTACTGTAGAATAATTAGGATTTGTATGCACAATTCACTGAATTAGTTTTCAGTACTAGGAAACAAATATGGATTTCAAGTGGATGAATATTTCTGATTATAATCTTGTGAAAAGTTGATTACAAATCCACATACATGAACATGAATGAATTTAGAGAGTGTATATTAGACACATATATTCCATATTTTGATAAATTTGGAGAGTATATCTATATCTATATCTACATCTCTATATATATCTATATATATATATATATATATATATATACACACACACACACACACACACACACGCGCGCACACACACACACACACACACACACACACAACACTCACAGACATTAAAAAGTACCAATATAAATGCCAATCGAAATTCATCAGTAAATATATGTCATCCAGAAATGCAAAAATATTTATTTTACTGAATATGACTTTATGTATAATGTTGTTCGACTAGGACGGTCTCCTATAGGTTGAATTTTTATTTCCAACAGCTTTTAGGAGGAGTGAACTCTTCTCACAATTTGTATCTGCCAAGACAGCCACCTCACAAAAATGTACATGTGATACCTGGTAGGATTCTATATATGCATATATATATATATACATGTGTGAATAGGCTAAAGAAAAGGGAAACAAGAATTCACATATTTGTTAAGTTTAAAAACACATGGAGAATATGTCCATTAAAATTTGACTAGATTTATAACTCCTACCTTATATAATACAAATGTCAAGTCCAACTATACAACATGTCTCCTCTGAAGTGCTTGTATTTCTATTGTGTTGGGTTAATTTTCCCCATTATATTAGGATGAATAGTCTGAGTCAACTAGGTATGGCTTAGTGTCAGGAATTCAGCATTTCGAATGGAAAATTGGAAAATGAATCCAATGTGTATGTAAATATATGCTGCACAAATATCCTCCCGCTCTCATCCAGAAGAATGCCTTGACATTACCTTCACCCCAAGTAAGACACAATTAGAGGAAAAGAGTTACAAAATCAGTGAATACATATTTGGAATGTAAAATGCTCAGGAGTTCACAACCTTGGAGGTGGTAGAGGAGTTTGCAAAACTAAGGGACAGGGTAAACACTCCACAAATATGGAGCTCTGCTGGCCTAAAAACTTTTTGAGAAACTGCCTCTGAGCTTCCGCCCTTGAAATATATGTTGTTTTCAGGAGATTTGTCTTCCTTTGTAGTGAGACCATCAAAGCTGGGTCTGCATCTATGTGACCTGGAGGACATGGTTTCTTATTTTCCAATGAACAAGATGAAGCAGTGCTGAATCCACTCTTTGTAGGTAAACTGAGGCCACTGGGGACTAAGTTTCTCCCCGTGTGGACTGTAAAGCCATTTGGTCCTCCTCCACTTTTTGTGGTTATTTTTCTGCTGCACTGTGAGTTTGGTATTTGTTTCACGAAATACTAAGAGCTAATCTGGGACAGAGTGCTGGAGGGAGTTCTGTCACGTGTGGTGGGTCAGGGTCTGCTAGAGAATGCACCAAATAAGCTTCGATCTCTCACAGCTTGCCCCATTTCCCCCTTGTCCATATCAACCTGATTCTTCATTTTTCTCTGAAAACTCTGCATATAACAAGATGCTTTTACATATAAGGGTCTGCTGGCTGTACCACGTCAGTTACAAGCCATTTGGAATCCAATGGTAGATCCACATGGCCCTACCACGGATGTTTTATCAAACACCTCCCCACCACTTCTCTAGACCCACTACTCAGCACGCTGAGGCCTACTGATTTCAGGAATAGATTCTTTATGTGATTTAAAGTTATTCGAAAACCCAAACACCTCTGCAGAGATTTGAAGAACTCATTTGACCCAAAGAATCCCTATTCTCACTAGATGGAGTTCAGGAACCTAACAGAGGAAGGCAAGAGACTTCATCCACAATGAAGGATTTTTTGCCCTTATGGTTTTGGATGCACGCATGGGATCATTCTTTAGATTCATCAGGTGCTGAGAATCTAAGTCACAGCCACACACATGGCCAAGAGGCTGATTCAGACACATCCATTCTCAAAGCAATGAAGCCAGAAGCCACAGGTGATGCCCATTCATTTGTATTTGAAAACTGTTTTCTTCACGTTTCACAAAGGGGTGGCCTGAGGCAAAGACCTTCCTGACATTCAGTGCAACACAACAATTAGTAAGCAAATTGCCCAAAGCAGGGTTTCTGCACTGAGACTTTCCTGGTCACACTGATATCTGAGTTTTCTGAAATGCTCGCCATTCTCTTCAGCTATCCATTACATGGACATGTCACAGAGCTTGGAGGTGGTACATATTTTGGACACAAAACCATGAGCCTATTCTGGAGAGTGGCCAGAATTCAGGAAGAAAACAGCATCTTAGAAAGATAGTAGGTGTTGCACATCGATAAGACAAGCTGCAGTCCATTCATATATTGGGCAGGATGAATTATGGGAAGACTTATACTAGACAGGACACATCAATTAATGCATTCTCTTTTTAATGTCTACAACAACGGACACATTGGGATACACCGAAACAGAAACACTCGCCTTGTCAAACAACTTACTAGAAACTGTCCACTACAAACCAAACAAACAGCCTTTCCTACCTATTCTCAGAACATGAGACAAAACAACAAACCCACACCCACTCCCACAAAGGCACCTCCTTACCCCAAGTAGGTCTGTGACTATCCTGAGTTTCCTCTGACTGCGGGCCATACTATGTTCCCCCTAAATGGCCTGTCTTCTCTCAGATCTTGTTTCCTTGTTCAACTCTGTGTAGTTGTCAGGAAAAAGCGGTTAGCCACTACCTGCTTTCTCAGGAAAGGTCCCTCTTTAGAGTTCTCCTGGCATTAGGCCATCCTCACATCAGTAGGTACCAAGAAAACTGACTCTGTCCTTGGTAAATCCAAACAAGTGAGCCCACTGGGACTGGGACTGGGACTGCCTCTGGGTGCCTGGCTTCTTGGATACAAATTTCAGAGAGTTCCATCACCAGGGAAATGAGGTATGCCACATTCTTTGGAACTGAATGAGGTCACTGCCTTGGCAACCACTTTGTCCTAACTGTTGCTTCCAAGGGTCCCATGAGATGGAGGCTTCCCCTACTTCCTGTGACACTTTCACAAGGTAGAATGGTATATCAACCATAGGCACCCAGGAACAGCTCTCCACACAGGCCTGGTTTGGTCCATCTTCTCTACAATAAAAAGAGAGAGGCTGATTCAGACACATCCCTTCATCCTGACCAGGTTATTTTCCATGGAAGATGACTTTTGCTCACTCAGGTCCTTCATACCTGACTACAACTTCTCCAGGTATCATTTCTGCATGGACCTTTGAGGTTCTCAGCAGGTGGAAGATCCCATAATTTCCTGTATTGTAAGAACCACTCTGTCCCTGCTTTTCTGTAAAATGAGATTGAGGGAACAGTGTGCGCTTAGGGTTAATAACAGGTTTGATTTGGGTTATGAATCATTCTGTGTGATGAATAATGGTATTGGGAACCTGTGATATTTACAAGAATATAGATGTTAAATAAAAGTATGAAAACAAAAATCTAGGTATGATTTGAAGCCCAGAAGGGTTTTCCCCTTGATTGGGATACTTAGCTTTGAATTATGTTCTGCAAAGATGTCTCAGATAATTCGATATACAAGGGAGTAGGACCTTGTACCTATGAAGATTGAATTTAGAAGAGAACATCCAGGCAAAAAGTGATAATCGTTAGGATTAGGAAAATAGTCGATAGCTTTAGGAAGAAGAGTGAGTATAGGATTTGGACCAAAAGTTCTTTACCAGTAGGGTTTCGGTTATGGAGTGAATGTAGATGTCAGTACATATGAAGAGTCAGTCACTATGGTGAACTGGGGAAAATATGTAGAAAAGCAGATATCAATAGAATCATTACAAAATCAGGCAAAGTATAAAGTGAGTGATAGAATTAGTCATTTTCAACAGGGTTGAGTTTGAATATATAAATTAGATAGAAACAAATATGTAGTCACCAACAGGATTGACAATTGATAGCATTAGGCAACCTGGACATGGATGTTTTTAGTAATCTATGTTCACTTTCCATTTAGGTTTGGTACAATCATAAGAGTGACCTTTCCATTTTTTGTCCAGAATATTACTGTGATAATGAGGTGACATGAGTATTTCTTTCACCATTTCTGGGAGCAATATATTGAATATTTAAAATTAGAATTGGGGGTACAAAGAGGTGTACCCTGTGTCTATGAACATAGAGATAAAGCATGAATAGAACATACTGTGACTAAATAATACAACTTTTTTGAACTTTAAATAATGAATTGAATTGATATCTGAAAAATTACAGGAAATCATATATTGATACACAATCATTCATTCCAACCAGTTATATATCTCATGGAAATATTAGTGTTTTGGTTTATCATGAAGAGTGTGTGAGTTTTGCTTCAAAAGTGATTATGGAAATCTAAAATAATGTGTTTGGAAAGAAGTCTCATGAAAAGACCTGTCAAGAAACCCTGACAATACTTGTGTTCTGAAGCAAGAAGTGATTAAAGTTGAAACAAATGCCTATAAATTTGTGAACTTGTGGATGAAGTGTATAACTTAAAATGTGCAAAAACTGAAGAAATAATAATGTACCATTGTTGAATACATATGAACGTCAAATTACATATCATGTCCCATAGGAGTCTACTTGCATTAATATTAGACTGGATCAGTTTCTGTAGAATAATGAGGATTTGTATGCCCCATTCACTGAAGTTAGTTTTCAGTACTAGGAAACAATTATGTATTTCAGGTGGATGAATATTTCTGATTATAATCTTGTGAAAAGTTGATTATAAATCCACATACATGAACATGAATGAATTTAGAGGGTTTACATTAGACACATATATTTTATATTTTGAAACATCTGCAGAGTGTACAGATATATTATACACACACACACAAAAAAAAACACTCACATACATTTAATAGTAGCAATATATATGCCAATCGAAATTCATCAGTAAATATATATCATCCACAGATGCAAAAATATTTATTTTACTGAACATGTATTTATGCATAATGTTCTTCTACTAGGAAGCTCCCCTATAGGTTGAATTTTCAGTTCCAACAGCGTTTAGGAGGAGTGAACTCTTCTCACAGTTTGTATATGCCAAGTCAGCCACCTCAAAAATGTACGTGTGATACCTGGTAGGATTCTATATGTGCATATAAATATACAAGTGTGAATAGGCTAAAGAGAAAGGGAAACAAGAATTCTCGTATTTTTTAAGTTTAAAAACTCAGGGAGAACTTCTTCGATTAAAAATTGACTAGATTTATAACTTTTACCTTATATAATGCAAAACGCAAGTCCAACTATACAACATGCCTCCAATGAACTGCTTGTATTTCTATAGGTTTGGCTTATTTTTCTCTATCATATTAGGATGAGTTGTCTGAGTCTAGTAGGTATGGGTTAGTGTCAGGGATTCAATATTTCAAAATGAAAATTGGAAAATGAATCCAATTTGTATGCATATATATGTTGCACAAATATCCTCCCTCTCTCATCCAGAACAATGCCTTGACATTACCTTCACCCCAAGTAAGACACAATTAGAGGAGAAGAGTTAGAAAATCAGTGAACACATATCTGGAATGGAAAATGCTCAGGAGTTCACAACCTTGGAGGTTGTAGAGGAGTTTCCAAAAGCAAGGGATAGGGTAAACACTCCACAAACATGGAGCTCTGCTGGCCTAAAAGCTTTTTGAGAAACTGCCTCTGAGATAGGGCACTTGAAATATATGTTGTTTTCAGGAGATTTGGCTTTCTTTGTAGTGAGACCATCAAAGCTGAGTCTGCATCTATGAGACCTGGAAGACATTGTTTCTGATTTTTCAATGAACATGAGGCAGCAGTGCTGATATTTTTCTTTTTAAGTAAACTGTGGCCTCTGGGGTCTAAGTGTCTCCCCGTTGAACTGTGAAGCCATTTGGCCCTCCTACACTTTTTGTGGGGTTTTTGCTGCTGCACTGGTAGTTTGGTATTTGCTTCATAAAATAGAAGGAGTTCAACTGGGACACAGTGCAGGAGGGAGTTCTATCACGTGTGGTGGGTCAGGGACAGCAGAAAAATGCACCAACCAATCTTCTATCCCTCAAAGCTTGCCCCATTGCATCCTTGTCCATAGCAACCTGATTCTGAACATTGCCCTGAATCCTCTCCATATAACAAGATGCCTTTACTTATAAGGGTCTGCTGGCTGCACCATGTAAGCCACAAGCCATTTGTAAGCCAATGGAAGATCCAAATTGCTCCAACACAGAAGTTTTATCACACTCCTGCCCACCACAACTCTAGGCCCACTTCTCAGGAGGCTGCAACTTACTGGGACCTCTGTTCTACACCATTTTCATAAAACCCAGTCAAGCAAGGCACTGTCAGGTACATCCATGATCAGCAGCAGGACATCCAAAGGTTCTCTAGTGCAACCTAGTCGTGGGAATTTCAAAAAATTCACGGTATTTATCTAGAAATTTTTCAAGGATAAAGTTGGAGGCAATGTGGGTTTCAATTTATTCAGGAACCATTAAATGGAGAGGAAGATTATTTCCATGAAAGCTCTGGAGAACCCTCACAGGCAAGGCTTCTCAAAGAGTGGACAAAAGGTCACATTTAGCCAGGCCCATTGAGGTCTACAATGTGAGGTCCATGTGTGTTTTGACTCTCAAGTATGGCTGCCAAGTCTTTCGAATGAAATCATGTGATACCTTGGCTGAGATTCCCAGTTCTCTGTGCAAAGCCACTCTGGTGCTAGTTCTCAGTTTCCAAGGGTGACTCTCATACATGGCCTCTTTAATCCCAACACAATACATGGCAATACTTTTCTGAGGTCAGATTCTGAACTCAGTCTCTAAGGGGAATCACACCAAAGTTCAAGCCCAGGTAGACCCAGTTATGTCTTCCAACTGCCACACAAATATCCACAATTAAATCCAAAACACTCCCACATGTCACTCATCTTTTCTAAATACACACTCATCATAACCTCTGGCTGGAGGTTTCCATGAGGGGTGCGGCCCAAGACAGTGTCCAAAATAACCACCCTTGCCCCTCATTTGCCTAAAATCAGGGTGGCCTGGACATCCTTCCAGTGAACCAGGAGTGATCAAATTGGCCGGCCATTAAGATGGCACTGCTTCTCCAATTTGAAGCCTACTGACTGTGGGGCTTAGAGTCTTTATGTGATTTGGAGTCATGAGAAAAATCAAGCACTTATGGGCTATCCTCTGCAGGGTTTTGAGGAACACATTTGAACCAAATGATCACTATTCTCACTTGATGAAGGTCAGGAACCTTACAGAGGAATGTGAGAGACTTCATCCAAAATGAATGCTCTTTTGTCCATTTTGGTTTTGGATGCACACATGGGATCTTTCTTTAGATCCATCAGGTGCTAAAAATCTAAGCCGCAGCCTCACACAGGGCCAAAAAGCTGATTCAGACACATCCATTTCCAAAGCAATTAAGCAAAGAGCCAGAGGTGATGCCCTTTCATTTCTGTTTGAAAACTATTTCTTTTGGCTCTACAAAGGTGTGGCCTGAGGCAAAGATGTTCCGGACATTCAGGGCAACAGAACAATTGGTAAGCAAAAGGCCCAAAGCAGGGTTTCTCCATTAGAATTTTCTGGTCACACTCATATCTGAGTTTTCTGAGATGCTCCCATTCCCTTCAGCTATCCAGTACATGGCCAAGTCTCAGAGCTTGGAGGTGGTACATATTTTGGACACAAAAAAAATGAGCCTATTCTGGAAATTGGCCAGGATTCAGGAAGAAAACAGGAACTTAGCAAGATTGTAGGAGTTGCCCACGCATAAGTCAAGCCACAGTCCATTCATAAATTGGGCAAGATGAATCTTGGGAAGCTTTCTACTAGTCAGGACACATACAATGATTCATTCTCTTTTCTAATGTCTAAAACCCCGGACACAGTGGGATACACAGACATAGAGACACTGGCCTTGTCAAACGACTTACCAGAAACAGTTCACTCCAAAACAAATAAACCGCCTTTCCTACCTATTCTCAGAACATGAGACAAAAACCTCAAACCTACACCCACACACACAAAGGCAGCTCCTTCCCCCAAGTAGGTCTGTGACTATCAGGAGTGTCCTCTGACTGGTGGGCCATACTATGTTCTGATGACATCGCCTGTCCTGTGTCAGATATGGTCTCATTGGCCCAATCTGTGAAGTTGTCACTAGCCAGCTGTGAGCCACTACCTGCTTTCTCAGGAAAGGCCTCTCTTCAGAGCTTTCCTGACATTTGTCCATCCTCACATCAGTAGGTACTCAGAAAGACTGACTCTGTCCTTGTTAAATCCAAACAAGTGAGACCACTGGGACTGGGAATGGGACTGGCTCTGCGTGCCTGGCTTCCCGGATCCCAAGTTCAGAGAGTTTCATCACCAAGGAAGTGAGGTGAGATTAATCTCTTCAGGAATTTAATGAGGTCACTGCCTTGGCAACCACTTTGTCCTAACAGTTGCTTCC
Organism: Callospermophilus lateralis; assembly: GCF_048772815.1. Taxonomy (NCBI): domain Eukaryota; kingdom Metazoa; phylum Chordata; class Mammalia; order Rodentia; family Sciuridae; genus Callospermophilus; species Callospermophilus lateralis. Next base: position 871,895 of record NW_027514495.1, on the reverse strand, counting down.
AATAGTCCTATGAGATGGAGGCAGCCCTTACTTCCTGTGACACTTTCAAAAGTTAGAATGGTATATCAACCATAGGCACCCAGGAACAGCTCTCCACACATGCCTGGTATGGTCCATCTTCTCTACATTAAGAAGAGAGAGGCTTATTCAGACAAAACCCTGCATCCTGGAAAGGTTGTTTGAGATGGAAGATAACTTTTTCTCTCTCAGGTCCTTCATAGTTGCCTAATCTTCTCCAGGGATCAAACCTGCATGGACCTTTGAGGTCCTCAGCAGGAGGCAGATCCCCTACATTCCTGTATTGTAAGACGAACTCTGTCCCTGCTCTTCTGTAAAGTTAGGTTGAGGGAAGAGTGTATGGTTAGGGTTATTAACATGTTTGATTTGGATTACGAATCCTTCTGCAGGATGATTAATAGTATTGGGAACCTGTGATATTTATAAGATTATAGAGGTGAAATATAAGTATGAAAACAGAAATGTTGGTAAGATTTGAAGCCCAGAAGGGCATTAGGCCCTTGATTGGGATACTTAGCTTTTAATTACGTTCTACACAGATGTCTCAGATAAATTGATAATCAATGGCATAGGACCTTATACCTTGGATGTTTGATTTTAGAAGAGAACATCCACTCAAATTGAGATAGTCGGTGGGATTAGGAAGATAGTCGGTAGGTTTATAAAAAAAGAGTAAGTATAAAAATTGGACAAAAAGTTCTGTAGCATTAGGGTTTCGGTTATAGAGGGAATATAAATGTCAGCACATGTGAAGAGTCAGTCACAATGATTAACTGGGGAAAATATGTAGGAAGGAAAATATCAATAGAGACATTACGAAATGAGGCAATTATATAGTGAGTGATAGGATTAGACATTTTCAACAGGGTTGAGATTGAATACATAATCTTAGGAAGAAACAAATATGTAGTCACCAATAGGAATGACATTTGAAAGCATTAGGCAACCTGGACATGGATGTTTTTAGTAAGCCATGTTCACTTTCAATTTAGGATTTGGTACAATCATAAGTGTGACCTTTGCATTTTGTGCCCAGAAAATTATTGTGATCAAATATATATGTAGATCATATGATATGTGTATTTCTTCCACCATTTCTGGGAGCAATATTTGAGGACACATAAATTAGTATTGTGGGTACCAAGTTTTGTACCCTGTGTCAATTAATATAGAGATAATGCATGAATAGACCAGAGTGTGAATAAATAATATAACTTTTTTCTCTTTAAATAATGGATTGAATTGATATCTTAAAATATATAGGAAATCATATATTGACATACAATCATTCACTCCAACCAGTTACATATATAATGGTAATCTTAGGGTTATTGTTTATCATGAAGTGTGTGTGAGTTTTGTTTCAAAAGTGTTTATGGAAATCGAAAATAATATGTTTGGAAAGAAGTCTCATGAAAAGACCAGTCAAGAAATATGGAGGAATCCATGTGTTCTGAAGCTGGAATTGATTGAAAGTGAAACAAATGCCTATAACTTTCCCAAATTGTAGATGAAATATATATCCTGTGATGTGCATAAACTGATGAAATAGTAATGTACCAGTGTTGAATAAAAATGAAGGTCAAAGTACACATCATGTCCCATAGGAATCTACTTGCATTGATGTTAAACTGGGTCAGTTACTGTAGAAATATTAGGATTGCATGCATTATTCACCGTAGTTAGTTTTATTTCATTTTTATTTATGGTTGTTCAAAACATTACATAGTTGTTGTTATAACATATTTCACACTTTGCTTCAAGTGCGTTATAAACTCCCATTTTTACCCCGTGTACAGATTACAGAATCACATCAGTTACACATCTATTGATTCACATATTGCCATACTAGTGTCTATTGTATTCTGCTGCCTTTCCTATCCTCTACTATCCCCCCTCCCCTCCCCGCCCCTCCCCTCTTCTCTCTCTACCACCTCTACTGTAATAAATTTGTCCCCCTTGTATTATTTTTCTCTTTCTCCTCACTTTCTCTTGTATGTAATTTTGTATAACCCTGAGGGTCTCCTTCCAATTCCATGCAATTTTCCTTCTCTCTCCCTTTCCTTTCCACCTCTCATCCCGCTTTAATGTTAATCATCTTGTCATGCTCTTTGTCTCTCCTCTGTTCTTAGTTACTCTCCGTATATCAAAGATGACATTTGGCATTTGTTTTTTAAGGATTGGTTAGATTCACTTAGCATAATCTGCTCTAATGCCATCCATTTCCCTCCAAATTCTATGATTTTTTTTATTTTTCAATGCAGAGTAATACTCCATTGTGTATAAATGCCACAGTATTTTATCCATTCTTTCATTGAAGGATATCTAAGTTGGTTTCACAGTCTTGCTGTTGTGAATTGTTCTGCTATGAACATCGATGTAGCAGTGTCCCTGTAGCATGCTGTTTTTAGGTCTTTAGTGAATAGACTGAGTAGGGGAATAGCTGGGTCAAATGGTGGTTCCATTCCCAGCTTTCCAAGAAATTTTCATACTGCTTTCCAAATTGGCTGCACCAATTTGCAGTCCCACCAGCAATGTAGAAGTGTACCTGTTTCCCCACATCATTGCCAGAACTTGTTGTTTGACTTCATAATGGCTGCCAATCTTACTGGAGTGAGATGGTATCTTAGGGTGGTTTCGATTTGCATTTCTCTGACTGCTGGAGATGGTGAGCATTTTTTCATGTACTTGTTGATTGATTGTAAGTCCTCATCTGATAAGTGTCTGTTGAGGTCCTCATCCCATTTGTTGATTTGGTTATTTGTTATCTTATTGTCTAATTTTTTGAGTTTTTTGTATACTCTGGATATTAGGGCTCTATCTGAAGTGTGAGGAGTAAAGATTTCTTCCCAGGATGTAGGCTCCCTATTTACCTCTCTTATTGTTTCTTTTGCTGAGAAAAAACTTTTTAGTTTGAGTAAGTCCCATTTGTTGATTCTAGTTATTAACTCTTGTGCTATGGGTGTCCTATTGTGGAATTTGGAGCCCGACCCCACAGTATGTACATCGTAAGCAAATTTTTCTTCTATCAGACACTGTGTCTCTGATTTGATATCAAGCTCCTTGATCCATTTTGAGTTAACTTTTGTGCATGGCAAGAGAAAGGGATTCAGTTTCAATTTGTTACATACGGATTTCCAGTTTTCCCAACACCATTTGTTGAAGATGCTATCCTTCCTCCATTGCATGCTTTTAGCCCCTTTATCAAATATAAGATAGTTGTAGTTTTGTGGATTGGTTTCTGTGTCCTCTATTCAGTACCATTGGTCCAAAAGCCTGTTTTGGTACCAGTACCATGCTATTGTTGTTACTATTGCTCTGTAGTATAGTTTGAAGTCTGGTATCGCTCTACCGCCTGATTCACACTTCCTGCCTAGCATTGTTTTTGCTATTCTGGGACTTTTATTTTTCCATATGTATTTCATGATTGCTTTCTTTATTTCTACAAGAAATGCCTTTGGGATTTGATTGGCATTGCATTAAACCTATAGAGAAATTTTTGTAATATCACCATTTTGATGATGTTAGTTCTGCCTTTCCATGAACAGGGTATATTTTTACATCTTCTAAGATCTTCTTATATTTCTCTCTTTAGGGTTGTGTAGTTTTCATTGTATGAGACTTTCCCCTCTTTTGTTAGGTTGATTCCCATCTTTTTTTTTTTTAGGATATTGTGAATGGAGTGGTTGTTCTCATTTCCAATTCAGAGGATTTGTCCCTGATATAGAGGAATACCTTTGATTTATGCGTGTTGATTTTATATCCTGCCACTTTGCTGCATTCATTTATTAGCTCTATTAGTTTCTTTGTAGACCCTTTTGGGTCTGCTAGGTATAGAATCATGTCATCTGCAATAGTAATAATTTAAGTTGTTCTTTTCCTATTTTTATGCCTTTAATTTCTTCCGTCTGTCTAATTGCTCTGGCCAGTGTTTTGAGAACTGTATTGAACAGAAGTAGTGAGAGAGGGCATCCCATTCTTGTTCCAGATTTTAGAGGGAATGCCTTCAATTTTTCTAGATTCAGAATGATGCTAGCTTGAGGATTAGCATAGATTGCTTTTACAATATTGAGGTATGATCCTGTTATTCCTAGTTTTTCTAGAGTTTTGAAGATAAAGGGATGCTGTACTTTGTCGAATGCTTTTTGTGCATCTATCGAGATGATCATATGGTTCTTATTTTTAAGTCTATTGATGTGGTGAATAACATTTATTGATTTTCGTATATTGAACAAGCCTTGCATTCCATGGATGAATCCTACTTGATCATGGTGCACAATTTTTTTAATATCTTTTTGTATCTGATTCGCCAGAATTTAATTAGGGATTTTTGCATTTAGATTCCTTAGGGATATTGGTCTGTAGTTTTCTTTATTTGAAGTGTTTATGTCTGGTGTAGAAATCAGGGTGATATTGGCCTGGTAGAATGAATTTGGAAGATCTCCCTCTTTTTCAATTTCCTGAAATAGCTTGAAAAGTATTGGTATTAGTTCATATTTAAAGGGTTTGTAAAACTCTGCTGTATACCCATACTGTCCTGGTCTTTTCTTAGTTGGTAATCTTTGGATGGTTTCTTCTATTTCCTCAATTGATACTGGTCTGTTTAGGTTGTCTATATCCTCCTGACTCAATCTGGACAGATCATATGACTTAAGAAATTTTTCGATGCTTTCACTATCTTCTATTATATTGGAGTATAACGAATCAAATTAATTTCTGATTATCTTCTGTATTTCAGAAATATCTGCTGTGATTGCCAGGGGGTGACAAATAACTTGTGTAGATTGATACAGCAGGAATGGAAGCCGTTTATTGTAGCATCTGAGCGATATTAATACATTTTATATAGCTTATCTAATTAGCATAAAATAGATCCAGCAGTCAACCAATAAGGAATCTCCACACTTAATGGCTTGCTTTTGTTACTTCACAAACCACTCTCTATGGCATTTTTCCAGGCGCCATCCAGACTTGTTTACAGACCCTAACATTTCTCTGGCAAAATACCAGGTGCCATCCTGACTTGTTTATATACCTTAACATGTGATGTTGCCCTTTTCATCCCGTATGCTAGTAATTTGAGTTTTCTCTCTTCTTCTCTTCATTAGCATGGCTAAGGGTCTGTTGATTTTATTTATTTTTTCAAAGAACCAACTTTTAGTTTTCTCAATTTTTTCAATTGTTTCTTTTGTTTCGATTTCATTAATTTCAGCTTTGATTTTAATTAAATCTTACCTTCTACTTATTTTGCTGTTGTTTTCCTCTTCTTTTTCTAGGATTCTGAGATGAAGTATGACATCATTTATTTGTTTTGTTTTTTTTTCTTTTTTTAAGGAATGAAATCCAAGCAATGAATTTTCCTCTTAGAACGGATTTCAGTGTGTCCCATAGATTCTGATATGTTGTGCCTGTGTTTTCATTTATCTCTAAGAATTTTTTAATTTCCTCCTTGATGTCTTCTATAACCCATTGATCATTCAGTAACCTATTGTTCATTCTCCAAGTGATGCATGATTTTTCCTTCCTTCGTTTATCATTGATTTTTAGTTTATATTAGATTATGATCAGATAAGATGCATGGTATTATCTCTACTTCTTTATATTGTCTAAGAATTGCCCTGTGACATAATATATGATCTATTTTTGAGAAGGATCCATGTGCTGCTGAGGAAAAATGTAACTGCTTGATGTTGAGGAGTATATTCGATATATGTCAATTAAGTCTAGGTTATTAATTGTGTTATTGAGTTCTATAGTTTTCTATTTCAACTTTTGTTTGGAAGACCTGTCCAGTGGTGAGAGAGGTGTGTTGAAGTCTCCCATGATTATTGTATGGTGGTCTATTAGACTCTTGATCTTGAGAAAAGTTTGTTTGATGGACATAGCTGCACCATTGTTTGGGGCATATATATATTTATAATGGTTATGTCTTGTTGGTGTATGTAGTGTCCCTCTTTATCCCTTTTGATTAACTTTGGCTTGAAATCTATTTTATTTGATATGAGTATGGACACTCCTGCTTGTTTCCGAAGTCCATATAAGTGATATGATTTTTCCCAACCTTTCACCTTCAGTCTATGTATGTCTTTTCCTATCAAATGCGTCTCCTGTAGGCAGCATATTATTGGGTCTTGTGTTGTGATCCATTCTACTAGCCTGTGTCTCTTAATTGGTGAGTTTAAGCCATTAACATTTACGGTTATTATTGAGATAATGGTTGTTCTTCCAGCCCTATTTGTTTATTTATGTTATTAAACATGGATTGTTTTCTACATTGATTATTTCCCCCTTTTACTGTACTACCTCCCACTGTTGGTTTTTGTTGTTATTTTCCATTTCCTCTTCCTGTAATATTTTGCCGATGATGTTTTGAAGAGATGGTTTTCTAGCTACAATTTATTTAAACTTTTTTTTTAACATGGAAGGTTATGATTTTATCTTCCATCCTGATGCTTAATTTCGCTGGATACACAATTCTTGGTTGGAATCCATTTTCTTTCAGTGTTTGAAAAATGTTAATCCAGGATCTTCTAGCTTTCAGAGTCTGTGTTGAAAGATCAGCTGTTATCCTGATTGGTTTACCCCTAAATGTAATCTGCTTTTTTTTCTCTTGTAGCATTTAAAATTCTCTCCTTATTGTGTACGTTGGGCATCTTCATTATAATGTGTCTAGGTGTGGATCTCTTATGATTTTGCACATTTGGCGTCCTGTAGGCTTCTAGGACTTGGGAGTCAGTCTGATTCTTCAAGTCTGGGAAGTTTTCTCGTATTATTTCATTGAATACATTGCTCATTGCTTTGGTTTGGACCTCTATACCTTCCTGTATTCCAATGACTCTTAAGTTTGGTCTCTTTATGTTATCCCGTATTTCTTGGATATTCTGTTCATGGTTTTTTAACAGTCTTGCTGACCTGTCTATGTTCTTTTCAAGTTGGAATACTTTGTCTTCATTGTCTGATGTTCTATCTTCTAAGTGTTCTACTCTGCTGGTAGTATTCTCAATTGAGTTTTTAAGTTGGTTTATTGCTTTCTGCATTTCTAGGATTTCTGTTTGTAATTTTTTACAACCTCTATCTCCCTGTATAGCTGATCTTTTGCTTCTTGGATTTGTTTTTGTAATTCATTGTCGAAGTGATTTTTCATTGTCTGATTTTGCTGTCTAATGTCTTCCTTGAGACTCCAGATCATCTGAAGCATGTATATCCTGAGTTCTTTATCTGACATTCCATTTACTGCAGCTATTACCTCTTCAAAAGTTGTGCTGACCTGCATTGCTTGTGGTCCTTTTTTCCTTGTCTTATCATACTGCTCGCTTTTCTTTCTGCTTGGTGAAACTGTTGTGATTTTGAAATTTTCCTCCTATATATTTATATTGCTCTTGTATAGTTGCAAAGTCTCCCTTGCATGGGCGCAGGGGGGCTGTGCTGCTCCTCCAATTAGGGTGATCTAACTACCTTGCTGACGGGCCGCTGGGCTTGTTTTCCTGATCGGTTGCAGGTCTGCCTACCATGCAGGCGCGGGAGGCGGCTCTGCTCTGCCCCTCCTCCAATTGGTGTCACGTGTCTACCAGGCCCGTGGACCCCTGGGGTGTTCTGCCAATCAGTCGCAGGTCTGCCTACCTTGTAGGTGCTGGCGGCGGCTCTGCTCTGCCCCTACTCCAATTGGGGTGACGTGACTACCATGCAGGTGTGTTGCTGGGCCTGTTCCGCCAGTTTGTCGCAGGTCTGCCTACCTTGCGGGCACGGGCAACGGATCTGCTCTGCTCCTATTCCAAATGGGGTGAAGTGTCTGCCGCTCCGGCAGGGCGATGGGCCTCTTCTGCCAGTCAGGTGCAGGTGTGCCTACCTTGCGGGTGCGGGTGATGGCTCTGCTCTGCCACTACTCCATTTGGGGGGTCGTGACTACCATGCCGGCAGGTTGTTGGGCCTGTTCTGGGTGCGGGCGAAGGCTCTGCTCTGCCCCTACTAATATTGGGGTGACCTGACTACCATGCCGGTGGGCCACTGGGATTGTACTAGGTGAGGGAGAAGGCTCTGCTCTGCAACTATTCCAATTCGGGTGATTTGACTACCACGCCTGCAGGTCACTGGGCCTGTTCTGGGCAAGGGCGGCGGCTCTGCTCTGCCTCTATTCCAATTGGGGTGACGTGACTACCATGCAGGTGTGTCGCTGGGCCTGTTCCGGGCGTGGGCGGCGGCTCTGCTCTGCCCCTCTGGCTTGATGACAAAGTGAGAGAGACCCGGGTGTTTGTGACTCACTTTCTTTACCAGGAGACCAACTGTTTCTGTCACCGCTGGTATCAATGAAGTTATCTCCTCTGCTGCTTTCTGATGACATCAGATCTCTGCCATGTTGGTATCCCATGCAAAAGGCAGCATTTTGTTCCCTTTGCTGGGTGACTAAAGCAATGGGTGAGTTCTGACCAGCACTCACAAGCCCCGTCTCAATCCTGTTGCACTCCCTATGAAGGCTCGGTTGATATTTACCTCCACAGTATTCAACAAGACCCGGACCGAGAAGCAGTTTCCGCGGGTTCTTTAGCCCAGGGCCAGATCAGTTCCGGGAGGCAGAATTCGGCCGCTCTGGGCTCGGTGTATGTTCTAATAGAAGCAGGCTCCAAGACGCAGTTTCTGCGGGTTCTTTAGCACTGAGCCTGAGTAATTTGTCTGCAAGACAAAGGTGAATGGCATCCTGAAATTACCGGTTCTATAGCTGAATAAGCTGCGATCAGTCGAAAACAGGGATGGTGACGTCACCTCTCCAAGATGGTGGCCGCTGGGTTCCTCTGTGGTCTGACTGGTGCGGAGAAACGAGTTGGACTGCATGCTTCCCCGTCTGAAACCCAGAATTCAGCACTGAGCACAGTGATTGCATACCTGGCAGGAGCCCACAGTATCTGCACCACTGTATATTTGCGTTGCTATCTCGTCGTTTCCCAGCACGCACCACAGACTCTAGCCACGGAGCGATTTCCTGAATAAGCCACATGACCTTCTGTGAGGACAAATCACTCGCGTTTGAGTTCCCGTAGCTGATCCTCGTGAGATGGAAATATGTACACTAGGTTTTGGAGAACCACAATTTTGCTGGAAATTCCTAACAAGATAGGTTTTAGCCATTCTAACTCGTCATTCTCCCGCACAGTGACGCGGTATATGGGGGTGATGCACTCCCTTCGCAGCCATCATATGATCCCCTGAAGTTAGTTTTCAGTACTAGGAAACAAATAAGTATTTCAGGTGGATGAATATTTCTGAGAAAAATCTTTTGAAAAGTTGATTATAAATCCACATACATGAATATGAATGAATTTAGGGAGTTTATAATAAGAAAAATATACATCATATTTTGAAAAATCTGCAGAGTGAAAAAAAAATATATATGTATATATATACATACACAGAGACATTAAAAAAGTAGCATTATGTATGCCAATCGAAATTCACCATGAAATATATATCATCCACATATCCAAAAATATTCATTTTAATGAACATGGATTTATGTCGTTCAACTAAGAAGCTCACCCGTATCTTGAATTTTCGGTTCCAACAGCATTTAGTAGGAGTGATCTCTTCTCACAATTTGTATCTGCCAAGCCAGCCACCTCACAAAATGTACGAGTTATACCAGGTAGAATTCGATATGTGCATATAAAAATACATGTGATGAATAGGCTACAGAGAAAGGGAGACAGTTATTCACATATTTGTTAACTTTTAAAACACATGGAGGACTATTTCAATTAAAATTCGCTAGATTTATAACACCTACCATTTATCATGCGAAAGGCAAGTCCAACTATACACCATGCCTCCTGTGAACCTCTTGTATTTCTATTCTGTTTGGGTTATTTTTCTCCATAATATTAGGATTAGAAGTCAAAGTCTATTAGGGTATGTGTTAGTGTCAGGGATTCAGTATTTCGATAGGAAAATTTGAAAATGTATCCAATGTATATGCAAATATGTGCTACACAAAAAACTTCCCACTCTCATTCATAACAATGCCTTGACATTACCTTCGCCCCACATAAGACACAATTAGAGGAGAGGAGTTAGAAAATCTGTGAATACATATGTGGAATGGAAAATGCTCAGGAGTTCACAAATTTGGAGGTGGTAGGGGAGTTTCCAAAAGTAAGGGACAGGGTAAACACTCCACAAACATGAAGTTCTGCCAGCCTGACATCTGGAGAAACTGCCTCTAAGGTTGGGCAATGAAATATATGCTGTTGTCAGGAGCATTAGCTTCATTTGGAGCGAGACCATCAAAGCTGGGTCTTCATCTATGTGACATGAATGACATTGTTTCTTATTTTCCAATGAACATGAGGCATCAGTGCTGAATTTTCTATTTGTATGTAACTTGTGGCCACTGGGGTCTAAGTGTCTCCCCGTGTGGACTGTAAATCCATTTGGTCATCCTCCACTATTCGTGGTGTTTCTTGCTGCTGCACTGGGAGTTTGGAATTTGCTTCATGAAATACAAGGAGTTCAACAGGGACACAGTGCTGAAGTGAGTTCTGTCAATTGTGGTGGGTCGGGTTCTGCAGGAGAATGCACCAACCAGGCTTCTATCCCACATTGCTTGCCCCATTGACCATAGCAACCTGATTCTGAACATTGCCCTGAAACCTCTCCATATAACAATATGCCTTTACATATAAGAGTCTACTGGCTTCAAAATGTCAGTCACAATCCATTTGCAAGCCAATGGCAGATCCACATGGCCCAACACAGATGTTTTATCACACACCTGCCAACCACTGCTCTAGGACAACTACTCAACAGGATCCAACTTACTGGCATCTCTGTTCTACACCATTTTCATAAAACCAAGTCAATCAAGGCACTGTCTTACATACTCATGATCAGCAACAGGACATCCAAATGTTCTCCAGTGCCACCCAGTCATGGGAATTTCAAAAATTTTTATGGTATTTATCTAGTCAATTTTCAAGGAAGAAGTTGGAGGCACTGTGGGTTTCAATTTATTCAGGAACCATTAAATGGTGAGTAAGTTCATTTCAGTGAAAACTCTGGAGAATTCTCACAGGCAAGGCTTCCCAAAGAGTGGCCAAAATGTCAGATTAAGCCAGGCCCATTGAGGTCTACAATGTGAGGTCCATGTGTGTTTTGACTCTCAAAAATGGCTGCCAAGTCTTTAAGAATAAAATAATGTGATATCCTGGCTGAGATTCCCTGTGATCTGTGGAAAGTCAACTTGGGCCTAGATGTCTTTCCATGGGCAACTCTCATGCATGGCCATCTAAAATCCCAACACAATTCATGGCAATACTTCTCTGAGATCAGTACCACAACTCAGTCTCTAAGGGGAATCACACCAGGGTGCAAGCCCACGTGGACCCAGTCATCTCTTCAAACCACCATTCAAATGTCCACAATTAAAACCCAAACACTCCCACATCGCCCAAATCTTCTTCCATATATACACTCATCATAACCTGTGGCTGGAGGTTTCCACGAGGGGAGCAGCCCACGTCAGTGTCAAAAATAAGCTTCCTGCACCTCATTTGCCTAAAGTCAGGGTGGCATGGACACCCTTCCTGTAAACCAGGAGTGATCAAATAGGCCTTCCTTTAATACTGCTTAGCTTCTCCAACTTGAGGCCTACTGACTTTGAGGTTTAGATTCTTTAAGTGAATTGGAGTCATGAGAAAAACAAGCACCTATGGGCTAGCCTCTGCTGGGTTTTGAAGAACTCATTTGACCCAAAGGATCCCTGTTCTCACTTGATGGATGTCAGGAACCTACCAGAGGAAGGCAAGAGAGTTAATCAACAATATCTGATCTTTTTGCCATTTTGGTTTTCGATGCATGCATTGGATGTATCTTTAGATCCATCAGGTGCTGAGAATCTAAGCCTCAGCCTCACACAGGGCCAAGAGACTGATTCAGACATATCCCTTTTCAAAGCAATTAAGCATGGATCCACACGTGATGCCCATTCATTTGCATTTGAAAACTGTTTTCTTCAGGCTTCACAAAGTGGTGGCTTGAGGCAAAGTTCTTCCTGACATTCAGGGCAACAGAACAATAGGTAAGCAAAAGGACCAAAGCAGGGTTTCTCCACTGAGACTTTCCTGGTCAACTGATATCTGAGATTTCTGAGATGCTAGCCATTCCCTTCAACTATCTAGTACATGGCCATGTCACAGATATTGGAGGTGGTACATATCTTGGACACAAAACCATGATACTATTCTGGAGTGTTGCCAGAATTGAAGAAGAAAACAGGAAATTATGAAGCTAGTAGGTGTTGCCCATCCATAAGGCAAGCCTGATTCCACTCATATATTGGGCACAATGAATGCTGGCAAGCTTTCTAGTAGACAGGAAACATCCATTGATGCCTTCTCTCTTCTAATGTCTACAATCATGAACACAGTGGGATATACAGACACTCGCCTTGTCAAAGGACTTACTAAAAGTAGTCCACTCTAAACCAAACAAACTGCCTTTCCCACCTATTCTGAGAACTTGAGACAAAACCACAAAATCACACCAACACCCACAAAGGCACCTCCTTCCCCCAAGTAGGTCTGTGACTCTCCGGAGTGTCCTCTGACTGGTGGGCCATACTATGTTTCCCCAAAATGACCTCTCCTGTCTCAGTTCTGGTCTGCTTGGCCAACTCTGTGAAGTTGTCAAGAGCCAGTGGTGAGACACTACCTGCTTTCTGAGGAAAAGCCCCTCTTCAAAGGTTTCCTGGCATTTGGCCATCCTCACATCTGTAGGTTCAAAGAAAGACTGACTCTGTCCTTGGTAAATCCAAACATATGAGACCACTGGGACTGGGACAGGGACTGTGTCTGGGTTCCTGGCTTACTGGATCCCAAGTTCAGAGAGTTTCATCACCAAGGAAGTGAGGTGAGGTCACTTCCTTCAGGATCTGAATTACATCACTGCCTTGGCAACCACTTTGCCCTAACAGTTGCTTCCAAAAGTCCCATTAGGTGGAGGCTGCCCCTGTTTTCCTGTAACACTTTCACAAGTTAGAATGTTATATCAATCATAAGCACCCCGGAACAGCTCTCCACACAGAACTGGTTTGGTCCATCTTGTATACATTAAGAAGAGAGAGTGATTCAGACACAACCCTTCAACCCGACCACGATGACTGCCATGGAAGATGACTTTTGCTTTCTGAGGTATTTCATAGATGCCTTCATCTTCACCAGGGATCATTTCTGCATGAACATTTGAGGTTCTCAGCAGGTGAAGATACCCTACATTCCTGTATTTTAAAACCAACTCTGTCCCTGCTCTTCGGTAAAGTTAGTGTATGGTTAGGGTTCATTATATGTTTGATTTGGGTTAGGAATCATTCTGCAGGATGAATAAAGGGATTGGGTACCTGCGATATTTATAAGAATATATAAGTGAAATATATGTATGAAAACGGAAATCTAAGAAAGATTTGAAGCCCAGAAGGGCATTGGGCCCTTGATTGGGATACATAGTGTTGAATTACGTTCTGTACAATTGTCTCAGTTAAATCGATATACACTGGCATAGGACCTTGTACCTTGGATGATTGAATGTAGAAGAGAACATCCAGTTAAAAAGGGATAGTCGGTAGGATTAGAAAGATAGTCGGTAGGTTTAGGAAGAAGAGTGAGAATATGATTTGGAATAAAAAGCTTCTTTAGCAATAGGGTTTCGTTTAGAGAGTGAATGTAAATGTCAGTACATGTGAAGAGTCTTTCACAATGATGAACTGGGGAAATTATGTAGAAAAGCAGGTATCAATAGAGACATAACGAAATCAGGCAAAGTATAAATGAGTGATAGGATTAGACATTTTCAACAGGGTTGAGTTTGAATATATAATCATAGGAAAAAACAAATATGTTGTCACCAATGGGATTGACATTTGAAAGCATTTGGCAACCTGGACACGGATGTTATTACTTATCCATGTTCACTTTCCTTTTAGGCTTTGGTACAATCATAAGTGTGACCTTTACATTTTTTTTTGTTCAGAATATTTCGGTGGTAAAATGTATATGTAGATCAGGTAACATGAGTATTTCTTTCACCATGTCTGGGAGCAATATTTTGAAGACATATACATTAGTATTAGGGGTACAAAGAGGTGTACCCTGTGTCTATGAATATAGAGATAATGCATGAATAGACGATAATATGAATAAATAATGTATCTGGTTCCACTTTAAATAATGGATTGAATTGAAATCTGAAAATATATAAGAAATCTTATATTGATATATAATCATTCATTTCAACCAGTTATATATCTAATGGTAATATTAGGATTATGGTTTATCATGAAGGGTGTTTGAGTTTTGCTTTATAAGTGATGATGTTAAACGAAAATAATGTGTTTGGAAAGAAGTCTCATGAAAAGACCAGTCAAGAAACATAGAAGAATCATGTGTTCTGAATCAGAAAGTGATTGATCGTGAAATAAATGCCTATAAAATTTCTAACTTTTGAATGAAATATATATCCTATGATGTGCATAAACTGAAGACATCGTAACGTATAAGTGTTGAATAAAAATGAAAATCAAAATACACATCATGTCCCCTAAGAATATACTTGCATTGATGTTAAACTAGCTCAGTAACTGTAGAAATATTAGGTTTTGTTTGCACCTTTCACTGAATTTAGTTTTCAGTACTAGAAAACAAATATGTATTTCAGGTGGATGATTATTTCTGAGAATAATCTTGTGGGAAGTTGATTATAAATACACATATATGAATATGAATGAATTTAGGGAGGGTATAATAAGACACATATATTTCATATTTTAAAAAATCTGGAGAGTGTATATATATATATATATATATATATATATATATATATATATACACACTCTCATACATACACACTCACATGCACAGATATAAAAAAGTAGCAATACAGGAAATCCATCATGAAGGCAGGCATGGAAAAATCAAGTCTCTGACCTCTTCAGCTGCGCGGGCATCCGGAGTCGTAAACTGTCTAAATGCTGTTTGCTCAGAATCACTAGGCAATGTTGACCTAATGTGGATCTGGTGCGAACATTCTGGGCCCCTCAGAACACACACCGAGCCTGGATCGGCTGCATTCAACCTCCGGTTTGCCTGGTTCTCGTGACTCAGCACTAAGATCCCTCTGAAATAACTGTTCGGCCCTTCTGAACTTTCAGAGGTAAAAGCCAAACAAGCCTTCAAAGGCAGTGGCCACAGGATTGAAACGGCGCTTGGGAGAGACAGTCAGGACACATCCGTTGCGTTGGTTACCTTGCAAAGGGAACAAACGGTCACCATTTGCATGGGATACCACCATAGCATAGAAATGATGTCACGGGCAGAGGAGATAACTTCATTGAAACCAGCGTGACAGGTGTGTAATCCCCTAGCCATCTCTCTCAACACAGCGGGGAAACCTTAAGGGCCCCTCCCAGCTCTGCCGTAAGGGCCTCTCCCAGCTCTCCCGTGAGCGCGATAGCCAGACCTAGGGAATCAGGATTGGCTCGGGACTAGCGGCGTGGAATTCCGGGCTCCTGATCCCACAAGTGCTGACAATTGAGGTCTCTTACACCACGTACCGGTGGCGTGGCTCCCAGAGGGCAAGAAAATTTGCTGGGGGTCCTCAGCCCCAAGCTCTACAAACTTAGGGTCTGAGGGAGGCAAACAGGGAGAGTGTGCACAGGCGTTCATGAAAACAGAGCTGCCAGGAGTAGAGTTCTGGCTTGTAACCACTATTGTGGTGAGCGTCACAGGTGATCAGGGCATGGCTTGAGGAAGCACAAGAGAAGGCCCTAGGCACTCAGGATTGGAGATCCGCCAAGTCTGGGAGGAAGAGCTGCTGCACAGTGATTGGTTCCCACTTATTCAGAGGAGAAGCTTGGCCCAGTGCACACAGCTCCACATACTGAAAGAGAAGTTAATTGAACTCTATGACTGCATGTATTATTATTATTTTTTAATTTATATTTTTTATATTTCTTTCATTTTCATTTTTGTTGTTGTTGTTCTTTAACTTTTTTAATGTTTTTATTTTTTTATTTTTTATTTTATCATTATTATTATTAATATTATTTTAAATTTTAATTTTCATTTTTTAATTATAATTATTATTTAAATTTTTTTCTTTCTTTATTTTCTACTTTTTTCTTTTGTCTTTTCATTTCTTTTCAATTTTCCTATTCTCCCTTCCTTGAATTCTACCTGTCTACTCTCATTCTCTTTAGTGACTTCTTCCCTTCCTTTCTAATATCTTTCCTCCCAAGCATCAAATAAATTTATAAGAGTAAGCAGTAACTCAGCAGTCAAACAAAACAAGAAGTAACATGAGCAGCATAAAAAAGCAAGGAAGAAAAGGAGTACAAACAATGATGGACAGCCTAAATATTCAGAAGGACCTAGAGTCATCAGAAAAATGGTCATATAAAGAACTCAAGAAATACCTTAGACAGATGGAATGGAACCTTAAAGAGGATACGAGACATCAAAACCAAACAGTGAAAGAACACATTAAAAATGAATTACATAAACAGATATAAAAAGAAATTAAGCATCTTAATTAGGAGATAGAGATTATAAAAAAAATCAAACAATAATTCTAGAAATGAAGGAAATGATAAACCAAATTAAAAACTCAATTGAGAGTATCACTAACAGAGTGGAGCAAGTAGAAGACAGAATGTCAGATAATGAAGACAAAATATATCATCTTGAAAAAAGTCTAGCCAACAAAGAAATGCTGGTAAAAAGTCATGAGAAAAACATCCAAGAGATATGGGATAAAATAAGAAAAAAAAAAAACTAATGAGTCATCTGGATAGAGGAAGGTACAGAGATTCAAACCAAGGGAATGAGTAACCTGCTGTATGAAATAATTACAGAAAACTTTCCAGAAATAAAAATGGAAACGGATAAAAAAAATTGTAGATGCTTACAGGACACCAAGCACACAAAATCACAGTAGACCAATGCCAAGACACATTGTTATGAAGATATCCAATATACAGAACAAAGAGAAAATATTAAAAGCTACAAGAGAAAGGAGGCAGATTACAATCAGGTGTAAACCAAAAATGTTAACAACAGATTTTTCATCACAGACGCTGAAAGTGAGAAGATCCTGGAACAACGTATTTCAAACACTTAAAAACAATGGATGCCAACCAAGAAATCTGTATTCAGCAAAATTAAGCTTCAGGTAAGACAACGAAATAAAAACATTTCGTGATAAACAAAAGCTAAAAGAACTTGCAGCCAGAAAACCAGCATTGCAAAGCATCTTAAGGAAAACACTACACGAGGAAAAAATGAATATCAACAAAGAAAACCATCAGTGGAAAGTGACTCATTAATGACAGAGGGCGGGGGAAAAGTTAATCATGGATAAACAAACTAAATTAAAAAAAAGATAAATAATCAAAGACGGGTGGCAATACAAACCATATATCAATACTAACTCTACACTTTAATGGCTTAAACTCTCCAATAAAGTGACATAGGCTTGTAACGTGGATTAAAAAAAACAAATCCAACAATATGTTGCTTCCAGGAGACACATCTGAATGGAAAAGACATACACAGGCTGAAGGTGAAAGGTTGGGAAAATTTATACCATGCACACGGTCCTTGTAAGCAAGCAGGGGTGGCCATCCTCATATGGAATAAAATCGACTTCAAGACTAATTTAATCAAAAGGGATAAGGAAGGACATTATATACTGTTGAAAGGAACCATTCACCAACAAGACATAACAATTATCAATATTTACGCAGCAAATAATGGTGCTGCAACATTTATAAAACAAATTCTCCTCAAGTTCAAGAATCAAATAGACCACAACACAATAATAATGGGAGACTTCAACTCACCTCTCTCACCATTGGACAGATCCTCCAAACAAAAGTTGAATAAAGAAAATATAGAATTCAATATCACAATCAATACCCTAGACTTAACTGACATATATAGAATATATCAACCATCATCAAGTGGATATACTTTTTTCTCACCAGCACATGGATCCTTCTCAAAAATAGACCATATATTATGCCATAGGGCAACACTCAGTAAATATAAAGGGGTGGAGATAATACCATGATTTTTTTTCTGATCACAATGGAATGAAACTGGAAACCAACGGTAAAAGAAGGAAGGAAAAATCCTACATCACATGGAAAATGAACAATATGTTACTGAATGATCAATGGGTTACAGAAGACATAAAGGAGGAAATCAAAAAATTCTTAGAGATAAATGAAAATACAGACACAACATATCAGATTCAATGGGACACAATGAAACAAGATTCAAGAGGCAAATTCATCCCCTGGAGGTCATTCCTCAAAAAAAGAAAAAAACAAAAACAACAAATAAATGAGCTCTCACTTAATCTCAAAGCTCTAGAAAAGGAAGAGCAAAACAACAGCAAATGTAGCAGAAGGCAAGAAATTATTAAAATCAGAGAGTAAATCACGAAATTGAAACAAAAGAAACTATTAAAAAATTAACAAAACTAATAGTTGGTTCTTCGAAAAAATAAATAAGATGGACAGACCCTTAGCCATGCTAACGAGGAGAAGAAGAGAGAGAACTCAAATTACTAACATAGGGGATGAAAAAGGCAATATCACAACAGATGCTACATAAATACAGAAGACAATTAGAAATTATTTTGAAAACCTATATTCCAATAAAATAGAAAATAGTGAAGACATTGATACATTTGTTAAGTCATATGATTTGCCTAGACTGAGTCAGGAGGATACACACAATTTGAACAGACCAATATCAATCGATGAAATAGAAGAGGCAATCAAACTACTACCAACCAAGAAAAGCCCAGGATCGGATGGGTATACAGCGGAGTTTTACAAAACCTTTAAAGAAGAATTAATACCAATACTTTTCAAGTTATTCAGAAAATAGAAAAACAGGGAGCTCTGCCAAATTCATTCTATGAGGCCAACATCACCCTGATTCTGAAACCAGACTAAGACACCTCAAGGAAAGAAAACAACAGACCAATATCTCTGATGAACCTAGATGCAAAAATTTTCATTAAAATTCTGGTGATTTGGATACAAAGGCACATCAAAAAAATTGTGCACCATGATCAACTAGGATTCATCCCTGGGATGCAAGGAGGGTTCAATATATGGAAATCAATAAATGTTATTCACAACATCAATAGACTTAAAAATAAGAACCATAAGATGATCTTGATAGATGCAGAAAAACCATTAGAAAAAGTAGAGCATTCCTTTATGTTCAAAACATTAGAAAAACTAGGGATAAAAGGAACATACCTCGACATTTTAAAAGCTATCTATGTTAAGCCTCAGGCTAGCATCATTCTGAATGGAGAAAAATTGAAGGCATTCTTTCTAAAATCTGGAACAAGACAGGGATGTCCTCTATCACCACTTCTATTCAATATAGTTCTTGAAAAACTGGCCAGAGCAATTAGAAAGTTGAAAGACATTAAAGACATAAAAATAGGAAAAAAAGAACTTAAATTATCACTATTTGAAGATGACATGATTCTATACATAGAAGACCCAAAAGGGTCTACAGAAAAAAACTACTAGAACTAATAAATGAATTCAGCAATGTGGCAGGAAATGAAATCAACATGCATAAATCAAAGGCATTTCTGTATATCAGCGACAAAACTTCTGAAATGAAAATGAGGAAAAACACTGCATTCACAATATCCTCATAAAAAATTAAATACTTGGGAATCAACCTAACAAAAGAGGTGAAAGATTTATACAATGCAAACTACAGAACCCTAAAAAGAGAAGTAGAATAAGATCTTAGAAGATGGAAAAATATACCCTGTTCATGGATAGGCAGAACTAACATCATCAAAATGGCGATATTACTAAAAAGTTGTCTATAGGTTTAATGAAATGCCAATCTAAATCCCAAATGAATTTTTTGTAGAAATAGATAAACCAATCATGAAATTCATATGGAAAAATAAACGACCCAGAATAGCAAAAGCAATTCTAAGCAGGAAGTGTGAATCAGGCGGTATAGCGATACCAGATTTCAAACTATATTACAGAGCAATAATAACAAAAACAGCATGGTACTGGTACCAAAACAGGCGGGTGGACGAATGGTACAGAATGGAGGACACAGAGACTAATCCAAAAAGCTACAACTATCTTATATTTGATAAAGGAGCTAAAAGCATGCAATGGAGGAAGGATAGCATCTTCAACCAATCGTGTTGGGAAAACTGAAAATCCATATGCAACAAAATGAAACTGAATCCCTTTCTCTCGCCATGCACAAAAGTTAACTCAAAGTGGATCAAGGAGCTAGATTCAAATCAGAGACTCTGCATCTGATAGAAGAAAAAGTTGCTTCCAATCTACATATTGTATGGTCAGGCTCCAAATTCCTTAATAGGACACCCATAGCACAAGAGTTAATAACAAGAATCAACAAATGGGAGTTACTTAAACTGAAAATTTTTTTCTCAGAAAGAGAAACAATAAGAGAGGTAAATATGGAGCCTAGATCATGGGAACAAATTTTTACTCCTCACCCTTCAGATGGAGCCCTAATATCCAGAGTATACAAAGTATACAAAGAACTCAAATAATTAGACAATAAGATAACAAATAACCTAATGGGCCAAGGACCTGAACAGACACTTCTCAGAGGAGGACATAGAATCAATCAACAAGTACATGAAAAAATGCTCTCCATTTCTTGCAGTCAGAGAAATGCAAATCAAAACCACCCTAAAATACCATCTCAATCCAGTGAGATTGGCAGCCATTATGAAGTCAAACAACAACAAGTGCTGGCGACGATGTGGGGAAAAGGGTACTCTTGTACATTGCTGATGGGACTGAAACTGGTGCAGCCAATTTGGAAAGCAGTATGGAGATTCCTGGGAAGGCCGGGAATGGAAGCACCATTTGACCCAGCTATTGCCCTTCTCGCACTATTCCCTGAAGACCTTAAAAGAGCGTACTACAGGGATACTGCCAATCGATGTTCATAGCAGCACAATTCACAATTGCTACACTGTGGAACCAACCCAGATTCCCTTCAATAGATGAATGGATAAAAAAAAATGTTTTTTTTTATATACTATGGAGGATTACACAGCACTAAAAAATGACAAAATAATGGAATTTGCAGGGAAATGCATGGCACTAGAGCAGATTATGCTTAGTGAAGCTAGCCAATCCCAAAAAAACAAATACCAAATGACTTCTTTGATATAATGAGAGCAACTAAGAACAGAGCAGAGAGGAAGAGCATGAAGAAAAGATTAACATTAAGCAGAGACATGAGGTGGGAGGGAAAGGTAGAGAAAAGAGAAATTGCATGGTAATGGAGGGAGACCCTTATTGTTACAAAAAAAATACATATAAGAGGTTGTGAGTGTAATGGAAAAATAAACAATAAGTGAAATGAATTACAGTAGGTAGGGTAGAGAGAGAAGATGGGAAGAGAGCGGAGGGGGGATAGTAGGGCATAGGAAAGGTAGCAGAATACAACAGTAACTAATAAGACATTATGTTAAAATATGGATGTGTAACTGATGTGATTCTGCATTCTATATTTGGAGTAAAAATGGGAGTTCATAACCCACTTGAATCTAATGTATGAAATATGATATGTCAAGAGCTTTGTAATGTTTTGAGCAACCAATAAAAGAAAAAAAAAGGTAGCAATATATATGCCAATCGAAAATCTTCATCAAATATATATAATCCAAAGATCGAAAAATATTCATTTTACTGAAATGGATTTATGTATAATGTTATTCAACTAGGAAGCTCACCCGTAGGTTGAATTTTCAGTTCCAACAGCGTTTAGGAGGAGTGATCTCTTCTCACAATTTGCATCTGCCAATTCAGCCACCTCACATGTGTGTACAAGTGATATCAGGTAGGATTCTATATGTGCATATAAAAATACATGTGCTGAATAGGCTACAGAGAAAGGGAGACAGGGATTCACATATTTGTTAATTTTAAAAACACTTCTAGAACTATTTCAACAGAAAATTGACTAGATTTAAAACTCCTACATTATATAATGCAAAAAGCAATTCCAACTATACACCATGCCTCCTCTGAACTGCGTGTATTTCTATTCTTTTTGGGTTATTTTTCACCATCATTTTAGGATTATTAGTCAGAGACTAGTAGGGTACAGGTTAGTGTCAGGGATTAAGTATTTCAAATGGAAAATTGGAAAATGAATCCAATGTGTATGTAAATATGTGCTACACAAAAATCTTCCCACTCACATCCAGAACAATGCCTTGACATTACCTTCGCCCCAAGTAAGACACAATTAGAGTTGAAAAGTGTAAAAATCTAGGAATACATATATGGAATGGAATATGCTCGGGAGTTCACAACTTTGGAGGTGGTAGAGGAGTTTCCAAAAGTAAAGGACAGGGTAAACACTCCACAAACAAGGAGCTCTGCTGGCCTAAGAATTCTTGGGAAATGGCCTCTGAGGTTGGGATCCTGAAATATATGTTGCTGTCATGAGCTTTAGCTTCCTTCGTAGTGAGACCATCAAAGCTGGGTCTGCATCTATGTGACCGGGAAGAGATGGTTTCTTATATTCCAATGAACATGAGGCAGCAGTGCTCAATTCTCTCTTTGTAGGTAAACTGTGGCCACTGGATTCTAAGTGTCTCCCAGTGGGGACTGTGAAGACATTTTGTCATCCTCCACTTTTCATGGTGTTTTTTGCTGCTGCACTGGGAATTTGGTATTTGCTTCACAAAATATAAGAAGTTCATTTGGGATACAGTGCTGGAGGGAGTTCTGTCACTTGTGGTGGGTCAGGGTCTGCAGGAGAATGCACCAACCAGGCTTCTATCCCACAGAGCTTGCCCCAGTAACCATAGTAAACTTATTCTGAACATTGCCCTTAAAACTCTCGATATAACAGGATGCCTTTACATATAAGGGTCTCATGTCTGCACTATATCAGTCACAAGCCATTTGGAAGCCAATGGCAGATCCACATAGCCCCTCCATGATGTTTTTTCACACACCTTCCCACCACTGCTCTAGGCCCACTACTCAGCAGGCTCCAAATTACTGGCATCTCGTGTTCTACATCATTTTCATGAAATCCAGTCAAACAAGGCACTGTCTGGTATACACATGATAAGCAACAGGACATCAAATTTTCTGCAGTTCCACCTGGTCATGGGAATTTAAAAAATTTCATGGTATTTATTTAGCAATTTTTCAAAAATGAAGTTAGAGGCACTGTGGGTCTCAATTCATTCAGGAACCATTAAGTGTTGAGAAAGTTCATTTCAATGAAAGCTCTGGAGAACTCTCAAAGTCAAGGCTTCTCAAAGAGTTACCAAATGGTCACATAAAGCCAGGCCAATTGACGTCTACAATGTGAGGTCCATGTATGTTTGACTCTCATCTATGGCTGCCAAGTCTTTCAGAATAAAATCATGTGATATCCTGGCTGAGATTCCCAGGCCTCTGTGGAAAGCCACCCTGGGCATAGATCTCAGTTTCCAAGAGTGAGTCTTATGTGTGTCCTCCTAAAATCCCAACACAATTCATGGCAATACTTCTCTGAGGTCAATTCCAGAATGCAGTCTCTAAGGGGAATCACACCAGAGTTCAAGCCCAGGTGGACCCAGTCATCCCTTCCAACCGCCACAAAAATTACCACAATTAAAATCAAAACACTCCCACAGGGCCATCATCTTCTTCCATGTAGACACTCATCATAACCTCTAGCTGGAGGTTTCTATGAGCCCAAGGTAGTGTCCAAAATAAGCTCACTTGCCCCTTATTTGCCTAAAATCATGGTTGCCTGGACACTCTTCCTGTGAACCAGGAGTGATCAAATATTCCTGCTGTTAAAGTGTTCCACTTCTCCAATTTTGGCCTACTGGCTGTAGGGTATAGATTCTTTATGTGATTTGGAGTCATGAGAAAATCCAAGCACATATGGGCTAGCCTCTGCAGGGATTTCAAGAACTCATTTGACCCAAAGGATCCCTATTCTCACTTGATGGAGTTCAGGAACCTAAAACCAGAAGGCAAAAATATTCATCCACAATGACTGCTCTTTTGGACATTTTAGTTTTGGAAGAACATGGGATCTTTCTTTAGATCCATCAGGTGCTGAGAGTCTAAGCCACAACCTCATACAAGGACAAGAGGCTGATTCAGACACATTCCATTCCAAAGAAATTAAGCAAAGAGCCACAGGTGGGGTCCATTCATTTCCATATGAAAACAGTGTTTTTCAGGCTACACAAAGGGGTGGCCTGAGGCAAAGACCTTTCTGACATTTAGGGTAATAGAAATAGAATTAAGCAAATGGCCAAAAGAAGGGTTTCTCCACTGAGACTTTACTGCACACACTGATATCTGAGTTTTCAGAGATGATCTCATTCCCTTCAGCTCTCCAGAACATGGCCATGTCACAGAGCCTTGTGGTGTTACATATCTGGGAAACAAAACCATGAGTCTATTCTGGAGAGTGGCCAGAATTCACGTAGAAAACAGGAACTTTAGAAGATAGTAGATGTTGCCCATCCATAAGGCAAGCTGCAGTGCATTCATCAATTGCGCAGTATGAATTGCGGAAGCTTTCAACTAGAGACAACACATCCATTGGTGCATTCTCTTTTCTAATGTCTACAACCATGGATACAGTGGGATACACAGACATAGAAACACTCACAATGTAAAACGACTTATTAGAAACAGTCCACTCCAAACCAAACAAACCACCTTTCCTACCTATTCTCAGAACATGAGAAAAAACCACAAACTCACACCTACAACGGCAAAGGCACTTCCTTCCCCCAAATAGGTCTGTGACTATCCGGAGTGTCTTCTGACTGGTGGGCCATATTATGTTCCCCCAAAATGGCTTGTCCTGTTTCACATCTGCTCTCAATGTCCAACTCCGTGAAGTTGTAAGGAGCCAGCAGTGAGCCACTGCCTGCTTTCTCAGGAAAGGCCCCTCTTCAGAGCTCTGCTGGCATTTGGCCATCCTCACATCAGCAGGTACCAAGAAAGACTGACTATGTCTTTGGGAAAAGCAAACAAGTTAGCCCACTGGGTCTGGAGTGGGACTGGCTCTGGGTGCCTGGCTTCCTGGATCCCAAGTTCAGAGAATTCCATCACCAAGGAAATGAAGTGAGGTCACTTCTTTCAGGAACTGAATATGGTCACTGCCTTGGTAACCACTTTGTCCTAACAGTTGCTTCCAAGTTTCCCATGAGATAGAGGCTGCCCCAACATCCTGTGACACATTCAGAAGTTATAATGGTATATCAACCATAGGCACCCTGGAACAGCTCTCCACAGAGGCCTGGTTTGGTCCATCTTCTCTACATTAAGAAGAGAGAGGCTGATTCAGACACATCAATTCATCCTGACCAGGTTGTTTGCATGGAAGATGACTATTGCTCTCTCAGGTCCTACATAGCTGCCTACATCTTCTCCAAGGATCATTTCTTCATGGATCTTTGAGGTTCTAAGCAGGTGGAAGATCTTCTACATTTCTATATTGTAAGACGCACTCTGTCTCTGCTCTTAAGTTAGTTATATTGAGGGAACAGTGTATGGTTAGGGTTAATAACAAGTTCGATTTGGGTTACGAATCATTCTGCGGGATGAATAATGGTATTGGCAACCTGCGATATTTACAAGAGTATACATGTGAAATATAAGTATGAAAGCAGAAATCTAGGTAAGATTTGAAGCCCAGAAGGGCATTGGGGACTTGAGTGGGATACTTAACTTTGAGTTATGTGCTGCACAGATGTCTCAGATAAATCAATATACACTGGCATCGGACCTTGTACCTTGGATGATTGAATGTTGAAGAGAGCATCCAGTCAAAAACCGATAGTCGGTAGGATTAGGAAGGTAGTTGGTAGATTTAGAAAGAAGAGTGAGCATAGGATTTGGACCAAAAGTTCTTCAGCAATAGGGTTTCGGGTAGAGAGTGTATGTAAATGTCAGCACATGTGAAGAGTCAGTCACAATGATGAACTGGGGAAAACATGTAGGAAAGCAGATATCAATAGAGACATTAGGAAATCAAGCAAAATATAAAGTGTGTGATAGGGTTAGACATTTTCAACAGGTTTGAAGTTGAATATATAATCTTAGGAAGAAACAAATATGTAGTCACCAATAGGATTGATATTTGAGAGCATTAGGCAACCTGGACATGGATGATTTTAGTAATGGATGCTATCTTTCCATTTAGGCTTTGGTACAATTGTAAGTGTGACCTTTGCTTTTTGTGTCTGGAATATTTCTGTGATAAAATGTGTATGTAGATCAGGTGACATGAGTATTTCTTCCACCATTTCTGAGAGCAATATTTTGAAGATTTATAAATTCGTATGGGGGTACAAATAGGTGTACCCTGTTTCTATTAATATAGACATAATGCATGAATAGACAATACTGTGAATAAATAATATAACTGGATCCACTTTAAATAATGGATTGAATGGATATCTGAAAATATATAAGAAATGTTATATTGATATACAATCATTAATTCCAACCAGTTATATATCTAATGATTATCTTATGGTTATGGTTAATCATGAAGGGTGTGTGAGTTTTTCTTCAAAATTGATTATGGAAATCGAAAACAATATATTTGGAAAAAAAGTCTCATGAATAGACCAGTCAAGAAACATAGAGAAATACATGTGTTCTGGAGCAGGAAGTGACTGAAAGTGAAACAAATGCCTATAAATTTGCTAACTAGTGAATGAAATATATATGCTAAGATGTGCATAAACTGAAGAAATAGTAATGTACCAGTGTGGAATAAAAATTAACGTCAAAATACACATCGTGTCCCATAGGAACCAACATGCATTGATGTTCAACTGGGTCAGTTAATGTAGACATATTAGAATTTGTATGCACCTTTCACTGAAGTTAGTTCTCAGTACTAGGAAACAAATATGTATTTCAGGTGTTTGAGTATTTCTAAGAATAATCTTGTGAAAAGTTGATTATTAATCCACATACATGAACATGAATGAATTTAGGGAGTGTATATAAGACACATAATTTTCATATTTATAAAAATCTGGAGAGTATATACACACACACACACACAAACACAGAAATTAAAAAATAGCAATATATATGCCAATCGAAATTCATCATGAAATATATATCATAAAGATGCAAAAACATTCATTTTACTGAACATGGGTTTATGTATAATGTTCTTCCACTGGGAAGCTCACCCATAGGTTGAATTTTCAGTTCTAACAGCGTTTAGGACGAGTGATCACTTCTCACAATTTGTATCTGCCAAGTCATGTAACTCAAAAGAATGTACGTGTGATACCGTGTAGGATTCTATTTGTGCATATAAAAATACATGTGCTGAATAGGCTCCAGAAAATGGGAGACAGTAATTCACATATTTGTTAACTTTCAAAACACATGGAGAACTATTTCAATTAAAAATTGACTAGATTCATAATACCTACCCTTTATCATGCAAAAGGCAAGTCCAACCCTGAACTGCATGTATTTACGTACTGTTTGGGTTATTTTTCTCCATCATATTAGAATTAGTAGTCAGAGTCTATTAGAATATGGGTTAGTGTCAGGGATTCAGAATTTCAAATGGAAAAATAGGAAAATTAATCCAATGTGTATGCAAATATGTGCTAAAACAAATCTTCTGACTCTCATCCAGAACAATGCCTTGAAATTATCTTCGCCCCAAGTAAGACACAATTAGAGAAGAAAAGTTGCAAAATCTGTGATTACATTTCTGGAATGGAAAATGCTCAGGAGTGCACAAACTTGGAGGTGGTATAGGAGTTTCCAAAAGTAAGAACAGGGTACACACTCCACAAACATGGAGCTCTGCATGCCTAAAACTTTTAGAGAAACTGCCACTGAGGTTGGGCAATGATATATAGGTTTTTGTCAGGAGTTAAGCTTCCTTTGCAGTGATACCCTCAAAGCTGGGTCTGCATCTATGTGACCTGGAGGACAAAGTTTCTTATTTTCCAATGAACACAAGGCAGCACTGCTGAATTCTCTCTTTGTAGATAAACTGTAGCCCCTGGGGGTTTATTTTCTCCCCGTGTGGACTGTGAAACAATTTGGTCATCCTCGACTTTTCGTGGTGTTTCTTGCTGCTGCACTTGGAGTTTGGTACATGCTTCACGAAATACAAGGAGTTCAACTGGGAAACAGTGCTGGAGAGAGTTCTGTCACGTGTGGTGGGTTATGGTCTGCAAGAAAATGCACAAACCAGGCTTCTATCTCTCAAAGATTGCTCCCTTGTCCATAGCAACCTGATTCTGAACATTGCCCTGAAACCTCGCCATAGAACAAGATGCCTTTACATATAAGGGTCTGAAGTCTGCACTATGTCAGTCACAAGCCATTTGGAAGCCAATGGCAGATCCACATGGACCCACCATGATATTTTATCACACACCTGCCCACCACTGCTCTACGCCCACTACTCAGCAGGCTACAAATTACTGGCATCTCTGTTCTAAACAATTTTCAGAAAACCCTGTCAATCAAGGAACTGTCTGGTACACTCATAATAAGCAATAGGACATCGAATGTTTCTGGAGTGCCACCTGGTCATGGGAATTTCAAAAATTTCATGGTATTTATCTAGCCATTTTTCAAGGATGACATTGGATGCACTGTGAATTTCAATTATTCAGGAACCATTAAATGTTGAGAAAGCTCAATTCAAAGAAAATTCTGGAGAACTCTCACAGGCAAGGCTTTCCAAAGAGTGGACAAAAGGTCACTTGAAGCCAGGACCATTGAGGTCTACAATGTGGGGTCCTATGTGTTTTGACTCTCAACTATGGCTGCCAAGTCTTTCAGAATAAAATCATGTGATATCCAGGCTGAGATTAACAGTTCTTTGTGGAAAGCCACCCTGGTCCTAGATCTCAGGTTCCAAGGGCGACTCTCATGCGTGGCCTCCTAAAATCCCAACACAATTCATGGCAATACTTCTCTGAGGTCAGTTTCAGAACTCAGTCTCTAAGGGGAAACACACCAGGGTTCAATCCCTGGTGACCCAGTCATCTCTTCCAACCGCCACACAAATGACCAGAATTAAAACCAAAACACTCACACATGCCCCTCATCTTCTTCCATATAGACACTAATCATAACCTTGGCTGGAAGTTTCCATGAGGCACACAGCACAAGACAATGTCAAAATAAACTCCCTTGCCCTTCATTTGTCTAAAGTCAGTGTTTCTGGACACTGTTCCTGTGAACCAGGTCTGATCAAAGATGCCTGCCATTAATACTGTTCCGCTTCTCCAATTTGAGGCATAGTGACTGTCAGGTATAGTTTCTTTATGTGATTTGGAGTCATGAGAAAACCCAAGCACCTATGGGCTAGCCTCTGCAGGGCTTGAAGGACTCAGTTGACCCAAAGGATCCCTCTTCTCACTTGATGGAGATCAGGAACCTTACAGAGGAAAGCAAGAGACTTCATCCACAATGATTGCTCTTTTGGCCATTTTGGAATTGGATGCACACATGGGATCATTATTTAGATCCATCAGGGCTGAGAATCTGAGCCATGGACTCACACTGCACTAAGAGGTGGATTCAGACATATCCCTTTGCAAAGCAATTAAGCAAAGATCCCCAGGTGATGCCCATTAATTTCCATTTGAAAACTGATATTTTCAGGCTTTGGAAAGGTGTGGCCTTAGGCAAAGACCTTCCTTACATTCAGGGCAACAGAACAATAGAAAAGCAAATTCCCAAAGCAGAGTTTCTCCACTGAGACTTTCCTGGTCACACTGATATCTGAGTTTTCTGTGATACTCACCATTCCCTTCAGCTATCCAGTACATGGCCATGTCCCAGATTGTGGAGGAGATACATATATTGAACACAAAACCATGAGCCTATGGGAGAGTGGCCAGAATTCAGGAAGAAATCAGGAATGTAGAAAGGTAGTAGGTGTTGCCCATCTATAAGGTAAGCTGCAATCCATTCATAAATTGGACAAGATGAATGCTGCGAAGATTTCTACTAGACAGGACACATCCTTTGATGCATTCTCTTTTCTATTGTCTACAACCACGGACACAGTGGGATACACAGAATCACTCACCTTCTCAAAGCACTTACTAGAAACAGGCCACTCCAAATTAAACAAACCGACTTTCCTACATATTCTTAGAAGATGAGACAAAATCACTAACACACAAACACACCCAAAAAGGCACCTTCTTTCCCCAAGTTGGTCTGTGACTATCCGGAGCATCCTCTGACTGGTGGACCATACTATGTTCCTCTGAAATGGGCTGTCGTATGTCAGATCTGGTCTCCTTGGCCAAAACTGTGAAGTTGTCAGGAGCCAGCGGTGAGCCACTGCCTGCTTTATCCAAAAAAAGCCCCTCTTCAGAGCTTTCCTGGCATTTGTCCATCTTCAATTCAGTAGTTGTCAAGAAAGACTGACTCTGTCCTTGGTTAATCCAAACATGTGAGACCACTGCAACTGGGACTGGGCCTGCCTCAGGGTGCCTGGCTTCCTGGATCCAAAGTTCAGAGTGTTACATCAACAAGAAAGTGACGTAGGTCACTTCCTCTAGAACTGAATGAGGTCACTGCCTTGGCAACCACTTTGTCCTAACAGTTGCTTCGAAGGGTCCATGAGATGGAGGCTGCCCCTACTTCCTTTGACACTTTCACAAGTTAAAATGGAATATCAACCATAGGCACCCGGGAACAGCTCTCCACACAGGCCTGGTTTGGTCCATCTTCTCTACATTAAGAAGAGAGAGACTGCTTCAGACACATCCCTTCATCCTTACCTGGTTGTTTGTCATGGAAGATGACTTTTGCTCTCTCAGGTCCTTCATAGCTGCCTATATCTTCTCCAGGGATAATTTCTGCATGGACCTTTGAGGTTCTCTGCAGGTTGAAGATCTCCTACATTCCTGTATTGTAAGACCAACTCTGTCCCTGCTCTTCTATAAAGGTAGATTGAGGGAATCGTGTATGTTTAGGGTTAATAACATGTTTGATTTGGGTTAGGATCATTCTGCTGGATGAATAATGGTATTGGAAACCTGCGATATTTATAAGATTATAGAGGTGAAGTATATGTATGAAAACAGAAATCTCAGTAAGATTTAAAGCCCAGAAGGTCATTGGGTCCTTGATTGGGATAGTTAGCTTTGAATTATGTTCTGTGCAGATGTCTCAGATAAATCTATACACAATGGCATAGGATCTTGTACCTTAGATGATTGAATGTTGAGGAGAACATTCATTCAAAAAGGGAGAGTTGGTAAGATTACGAAGAGAGTTGGTAAGATTAGAAAAAAGTGTGAGTATAGGATTTGGACAAAAAGTTCTTTAGCAATAGGGTTTTGGGTAGAGAGAAAATGTAAATGTCAGCACATGTGAAGAGTCAGTCACAATGATGAACTGGGGAAAATATGTAGGAAAGCAGATATCAATAGAGACATAAGGAAATCAGGCAAAGTATAAAATGAGTGATACCAATAGACATTTTCAACAGGCTTGAGATTGAATATATAATCTTAGGAAGAAACAAATATGTAGTCACCAATAGGATTGACATTTGAGAGCATTAGGCAACCTGGACATGGGTGATTTTCATAATCCATACTCACATTCCATTTAGGCTTTGGTACAATCGTAAGTGTGACTTTGTATTTTGTGGCCAGAATATTACTGTGATAAAATGTATATGTAGATCAGGTGACATGAGTATTTCTACCACCATTTCTTGGAGCAATATTTTGAAGAGGTGTAAATTAGTATTGGGGGTACATAGAGGTGTACCATGTGTGTATGAATATAGACATAATGCATGAATAGTCCATACTGCGAATAAATAATACAACTGGTTCAAACTTTAGAAATTGGAATAAATTGATATCTGAAAATACACAGGGAATCATATATTGATATACATACATTCATTCCAACCATTTATACATCCAATGGTAATATTACGGTTGTGGTTCATCATAAAGAGTGTGTGAATTTTGCTTCAAAATTGATTATGGAAATCGACAGTAATGTGTGTGGAAAGAAGTCGCATGAAACGACCAGTCAAAAACAAAGAGGAATACATATGTTCTGAAGCAGGAAGTGATAGAATGTGTTACAAATTTCTTTAAATTTATGAAGTTGTGGCTGAAATGTATATTCTATGATGTACAAAAACTGAAGAAATAGTAATGTACCAGTGTTGTATAAAAATGAACGCCAAAATACACATCATGTCCCATAGGAATCTACTTGCATTGATGTTAAAGTGGGTCACTTACTGTAAAAATATAAGGATTTCTTTGCACCATTTACTGAAGTGAGTTTTCAATACTATAAAACAAATATGTATTTCAGATGGATGAATATTTCTGAAAATAATCTTATGAAAAGTTGAATATAAAACCACATACATGAACATGAATGAATTTAGGGAGTGTATAATAAGATACATATATTTCATATTTTGACAAATCTAGAGTGTTTATATATATATATATATATATATATATATATATATATATATACAAAATACACACAGAGACATTAAAAAGTAGCAATATATATGCCAATTAAAATTCATCGTGAAATATATATCATCCACAGATCCAAAAATATTAATTTTACTGAACATGGATTTATGTATAATGTTTTTTAACTAAGAAGCTCACTCATAATTTGAATTATCAGTTCCAAAAGCGTTTAGGAGGAGTGATTTCTTCTCACACTTGTATCTGCCAAGTTAGCCACCTCTCAAGAATACAGGTGTGATACCAGGTAGGATTCTATATGTTCATATAAAAATACATGTGCTGAATTGGCTACAGAAAAAGGGAGACAGGAATTCACATATGTGTTAACTTTAAAAACACATGCAGAACTCTTTCAACAAAAAATTGACAAGATTTACAACTCCAACCCTATATCATGCAAATAGGAAGACCAACTATACACCATGCCTCCTCTGAAGTGCTAGTATTTCTATTCTGTTTGGGTTATTTTTCTCCATTATATTAGAATTAGTAGTCAGAATCTAGTAGGGTATGGGTTAGTGTCAAGGATTCAGTATTTCGAATGGAAAATTGAAAAATGAATCCAATGTGTATGTAAATATGTGCTACACAAAAATCTTCCCACTCTCATTCAGAACAATGCCTTGACAATACCTTCGCCCCAAGTAAGACACAATTAGAGGAGAAGATTTAGAAAACCTGTGAACAAATATCTGGAATGGAATATGCTCAGGAGCCCACAACCTTGGAAGTGGCAGAGGAGTTTCCAAAGGTAAGGGAAAGGGTAAACACTCCACAAATATGGAGGTCTGCTGGCATAGAGACTTCTTGAGAAACTGCCTGTGAGGTTGGGCACTTGAAAAATATGTTGTTGTCAGGAGCTTTAGCTTCCTTTCTAGTGAGACCATAAAAGCTTGGTCTGCATCTATGAGACCTGGAGGACATGCTTTCTTATTTCCCAATGAACATGAGGCAGCAGTGCTAAATTCTCTTTTTAGGTAAACTGTGGCCACTGGGGGCTAAAGGTCTCCCCATGTGCACTGTGAAGCCATATGGTCATCCTCTATTTTCATGGTGTTTCTTCCTGCTGCACTGGGAGTTTGGTATTTGCTTCACGAAATAAAAGAAGTTCAATTGGGTCACAGTGCAAGAGGGAGTTCTGTCATGTGTGGTGGGTCAGGTTCTGCAGGAGGATACAAGAACCAGGATTCTATCCCACATAGCTTGCCCCCTTGACCATAGCAACCTGATTCTGAACAATGTCCTGAAAACTCTCCATATAACAAGTTGCCTTTACATGGAAGGTTCTGCTGGCTGCACCATGTCAGTCACAAGCCATTTGGATGCCAATGGAAGATCCACATGGCCCCACCACAGATGTTTTATCACATACCTGCCCACCACTGCTCTAGGCCAACTACTCAACAGAGTCCAACTTACTGGCATCTCTGTTCTACACCATTTACATGAAACCCAGTCAATCAAGGCACTGTCTGGAATATTCATGATCAGTAACAGGACATCCAAATGTTCTCCAGTGCCACCTGGTGATGGGAATTTCAAAAATTTTATGGTATTTTTCTAGCCATTTTTTCAAGGATGAAGTTGGAGGCACTGTGAGTTTCAATTCTTTCAGGAACCATTAAATTTTTAGGAAGCTAATTTCAATGAAAGCTCTGGAGAACACTCACAGGTAAGGCTTCCCAAAGAGTGGCCAAAAGATCACATGATATTATTCCCATTGAGGTCTACAATGTGAGGTCCATATGAGTTTTGACTCTCAACTCTGGGTGCCAAATCTTTCAGAATAAAATCATGTGGTATCCTGGCTGAGAGGCCTAGTGCTCTGTGGAAAGCCATCCTAGAACTTAGTTTCCAAGGGCGACACTCATGCCTGGCTTCCTTAAATCTCAACACTATTCATGGCAATACTTCTCTGAGGTCAGTTTGAGAACTCAGATTCTAAGGGAATCACACCAGAGTTCAAGAACATGTGGACCAAGTCATCTCTTCCAACCGCCACCCAAATGACCACAATTTAAAACAAAACACTCCAACGTGGCGCTCATCTTTTTCCATATAGACACTCATAATGACCTCTGGCAAAAGTTTTCCATGAGGGGCACAGCCCAAGACCGTGTCCAAAATAAGCTCTCTTGCACCTAATTTGCCTAAAGTCAGGGTGGCCTGGACACCCTTCTTGTGAACCAGGAGAGATCAAATAGGCCTCCCATTAATACTGCTTCGCTTCTTCAATTTGAGGCCAACTGACTGTGGGGTTTGGATTCCTTATGTGAATTGGAGTCTTGAGAAAACCCAAGCAACTATGGGCTAGCCTCTGCAGGGCTTTGAAGAACTCATTTGAACCAAAGGATCCCTATTCTGACTTGATGGAGGACAGGAAAGTTACAGAAGAGGCGAGAGACTTCATCCACAAGGACTGCTTTTTTGGCCATTTTGGTTTTGGATGTACACCTGGGATCTTTCTTTAGATCCATCAGGAGCTGAGAATCTAAGCCACACCCTCACACAAGGCAAATAGGCTGATTCAGACACATCCATTACAAAGCAATTAAGCAAAGA
This sequence comes from Callospermophilus lateralis, assembly GCF_048772815.1. NCBI lineage: Eukaryota > Metazoa > Chordata > Mammalia > Rodentia > Sciuridae > Callospermophilus > Callospermophilus lateralis. The sequence continues at coordinate 836,708 of NW_027514495.1, read as the reverse complement.
GCCACAGGTAATGCCCATTCATTTCCATTTGGAAACTGTTTTCTTCAGGCTTCACAAAGTGGTGGACTGAGGAAAAGACCTTCCTGACATTCAGGGCAACAGAAGAATTGGTAAACAAAAGGCCCCAAGCAGGGTTTCTTCACTGAGACTTTCCTGGTCACACTGATATCTGAGTTTTCTTAGATGCTCGCCATTCCCTTCAGCTATTCAGTACATGGTCATGTCACAGAGCTTCAAGGTTGTACATATCTTAAACACAAAACCATGAGCCTATTCTGGAGAGTGGCGAGAATTCAGGAAGAAAACAGGAACTTAGGTAGATAGCAGGTGTTGCACATCAATAAGGCAAGCTGCAGTCCATTCATAAATAGGGCAGGATGAATGCTGGGAAGCTTTCTACTAGATAGGACATATTCATTGATGCATTCTCCTTTCTAATGTCTACAACCACGGACATAGTGGGATACACAGACATAGAAACACTCACCTTGTCAAACGACTTAGTAGAAACAGTTCACTCCAAACAAAACAAACCACCTTTCATACCTATTCTCAGAACATGAGACAAAACCACAAACCCACACCCACACCACAAAGGCACCTCCTTCCCCCATGTAGGTCTGTGACTATCCGGAGTGTCCTCTGACTGGTGGGCCATACTATGTTCTCTGGAAATGGCCTGTTCTGTCTCAAATCTGGTCTCCTTGGCCAACTCTGTGAAGTTGTCAGGGGCCAGCGGTGAGCCACTGCCTGCTTTCTCAGGAAATGCCCCTATTCATAGCTTTCCTTGCATTTGGCCATCCTCACATCAGTAGGTTCCAAGAAAGACTGAGTCTGTCCTTGGTAAATCAAAATAAGTTTGACCACTGGGACTTGGACTGGGACTGGCTCTTTGTGTCTGGCTTCCTGGATTCCAAGTTCAGAGAGTTCCATCACCAAGGAAGTTAGGTGAGGTCACTTCCTTTAGGAACGGAATGAGGTCACTGCCTTGGCAACAACTTTGTCCTAACAGTTGCTTCCAAGGTTCCCATGAGAAGGAGGCTGCCCCTACTTACTGTGACACTTTCACAAGTTACAGTGGTATGTCAACCATAGGCATGCAGAAACAGCTCATCAAATGCCTGCTTTGGTCCATCTTCTATACATTAAGAAGAGAGTGGCTGATTCAGACACATCCCTTCATCCTGAGCAGGTTGTTAGCCATGGAAGACTTTTGCTGTCTCAGGTCCTTCATAGTTGCCTACATCTTCTCAAGGGATCATTGCTGCATGGACCTTTGAGTTTCTCAGAAGGTGGAAGATCCTCTATATTCCTGTATTTTAAGACCAACTCTGTCCCCACTTTTCTGTAAAATTAGATTGAGAGAACAGTGTATGGTTAGGTTTAATAACATGTTCGATTTGGTTTAGAAAGGAAACTACACGGTTGAGCAAACAGGGTCCTACCGTTAGCAATAATATGAGGATTATAAATGGACCGGCCATGGCAGATAAAAGCATAGTTAACCAGGTTGACTATGTGAACAAAGAATCAAACCTCCCTTCTGGGGCCTCTGTCTCTCTTTGACGCTCTTCAAGTCGTTTTCTTAATTTACTCATAGATTCTTTTACAACTCCAGTATTGTCGGCATAAAAACAACATTCTTCCCTCAATGCAAGCAAAAAGGCAACTTTCTCTCATGAAGAGGAGGTCCAACACTCGCCTGCTCTGTAAAACAACTTCAGAGAGAGAGAGGTTAAAATTCCTGTAAAGCTGTGATGTCGGTTTTTAATGTCTTTAAGCTTTGGTCTATTTCTGCTTCTAATTGTGTCTTTGTTGTGTCTCATGGACTAGGGCAGTTGTTCCTATGCCCACCCCTTCAGCAATTATTATTCCTCATAGGATGGCCAAAGTGAGGGATACAGGTTCCCGGTGGAACCGGGTTGTATGCCCCCCTATTTGAACTTTAAATGAACCTACGTCATGATAGAGCACTCTGAAAAACATCTGCATCATTACATAATTAATCACATCTATTGACCATTTTATGTAAACATAAATAATGTTAAAGTGTATAGAATTATACTGTTTTAGGAATGGACAAGAAAATGCACCTAAGATAGCACCAAAGTGAGGAAAACATTCTTATTTGGTTGCATCCGGATTTAGAGGGCATTGCTTCTGTTGTAATCAATTAATCCCCTGAACCCCAAGTTTTGGTAGTTTTAGAATTTGTACCCAACATGTAAGGGAAGGGGCTCAGAAGTTCACAGTCTGCAGAAATTCACAAAAATTAGTTTTTGTTTCTGTTTTTTTTTTTTTCCTCTGTTCTGGGCAAGTTAACTTTTCAAGGACACCTTGGAAGGGGAGAGCTTTTTTGTCTCTTTTTTTCTCCCTGCCAGCTGTCACCATGGAGACCAGTTGCTAACTTTTTTATCTTAGAAATGTAGGCATCTCGGTGAAGCCCCAGCTCAAGGCCAGAGGCCTTGTTCACATATTTTGTGAAAAACTGGAAAGGCAGTGTCTAGCTTAGGGGTGGTGATTTTTCCAGCCAGTGGCCAAGTAGAACAGGGCAACACGAAAAGTGGAAGTTTATGTACATTGAACTCTTTCAGAGGGAATCTTTTGCTGAAAGACCTAAAGTAAGCCTTGGTGAAGACTTCTGGAGAAGGTCATTTAAGACATTTCTGTGGACCTGGTACAGAGGGGGAAGACGGGGTAGTCGAGGCTGAGAGCAGCTCCGTGGATCTAAGAATGAGAAAAGAGAGATGTAAAAGAAAAATGGTAAAGGGGTTTGGGATTTTCCTAGAACAAAACTTGAGCATTAGAACAGGTATAGCAGAGGGGAAGATGGGAGTAAATATTCCAAAAAGCCTTTGAGGGACTTTAAATTCTTAGAAACCTCTTTTCAGTGATGACAAAGCAACTTTAAATGCCATTTTCATTACATCGTGGATAGGGGTCTGAGGGCTCTTCTCAGCTGGTTTGAGCTTTGGGTTAGCTTGCTAGAGGACTTGGTGGGACCTAGTGCAGGCCCAGACAGGAAAAGAGAGGAGTGAGTGGGTGAAGGGGTACCTCGGTACCTGCTACCTCAGCAACGGGGCAATGTTCTGAGAACCAGCGGAGGTTTGGGTTTTTGATTTAGTAATTGGAGAGGAGAAATCAGGTTGCTAAGATGGGAGTGATAGCAGAGAGTCTAGAGCAGAAGGCTGAGGGTGAGGAACTATTGGAGAAGCATTGTACAGGATGTGAGAAAAAGAGGAAAAATGATTCCACATAGGGAAATTTCCCCCTTTTGAGAACTTGCCGAAGTTAAAAATGTCACTCAGAATTTGAGGATCTAGAGAACCCTCTGGGGGCCATAGTATTTGGTTGTCTAATTGGTAATATGGCCAATGCTGTGTACTGAATTTGATGAGGAGTTTGGGTTCCACCAGGCAGCCCCTGTATGCTCACATTCACTTGACTTACACAAGAAGTCGGCTTCTCCCCCACACAGCCGTGGCTGTTTGTGGCTTTGATAGTCCGCCAGGCAAACATAGTAATCTAGGCTAGCCAACCTGAATCTGTCTCGCGTGTCCCTGCATCCATAATGTTTGTTTCCATTATCTATGGTACAGAAGAGATTTAATGGGAATTTAGTGGGATCCTCTTCATCAGGGATATCTCAATAGGAAAGACCTATACCGACCTGACAAATGTCTGGGTGGAGAGATGGCCACCAGGTCTCTATGGGGCCTGTATGCGAGATAGACTATACTTCTTGTCTAGTAGGATTTGTGATCAGCCATTGCTGCTGAACGGGGTGATGAGGGTTAGAACTACTGGTGGCCAAGGGGAGAGTCTATAGTCTTATCCACATAGCGAATACGCAATTTGAAATGGTTACCACGCTTTTCCAGTTTCCAACAAGAGTCTGGACACAGCGAAGGCTTGAGATAAGAGGCATGGATCCAAAAAGTGATTCCGTCTACTTTTACCGCTTTAGGTTTTATAAGTAGCACCTGGTATGTTCCTTTCCAGTGGGGTTCCAGGGATGACACCTGATGTTGTCTTATGTAGACGAAGTCTCTTACTTGATATTGATTTAGAGTCCCCTCCTCCCCTGGTTGGTAGGCAGTGGCCAGCTGTTTCCACAGTTATCGCTGAGTTCTTTCAATGACTTTAAGTCTGTCAAGCAAGGGGGTGTGGAAGTGATCGTTAGGCCTTAGAGTTGGGGTTAGGTCCCTTAATGGATGATGGGAATCATAGAGAATTTCATAGGGGGTGAGGTTACACAAAGAAAGAGAGGGAATATTTCTCGCATGAAACAGTGCATAAGGCAGGAGCATAATCCAATCTTTTATGCCGGGCTCTAAGCTTAATTTTGTGAAGGTCTCTTTAATGGTTCTATTTATTTTTTCTACCTGTCCTGAGCTCTGGTGTATATAAGCATAATGTAACTTAAAATTAATCCACAGGGTCCCAGTTAACACCTGACTTACCTGGGCCATGAACACCAGTCCATTATCAGACCCTATTACCTTAGGCAGACCGTATCTTGGAAAAATATCTTTCAGAATCTTCTTGAAAATCATTTGTGCAGTTTTTTTTTTTTTTTGTGTGTGTGTGTGTATGTGTGGAAGGCTTCAGTCCATCCTGAAAATGTATCTACAAAGACTAGGAGGTATTTAAGTCCATACCTTGCTGGCTTAATTTCACTATTGTCCACTTCCCAAAATTGTCGTTTTCTGGTTCCTCATAGGTGCTTTCCTCTAGGAAACTGGAAGGGTAAGCATTAACCAATTGACGGACTCGACAGGCTTTTGTTAACCGTTCAGTTATTTTCTTTCGCTGTGAGTCGGTTAGTGGAAAACTCTGTTTTTAATCCTACAGGAATGCCTGCAGTTTCATTGAACCAAGGTGAGTGAGTTGGTGTACATTTTTAACGTAGTGTAGGGCTTTCTGTAATTGCAGCCTGAGCTCAGTGAAGTTGAGGTGTTCAGTGTCAGTGTCCATAGATATTATAAAAAACTTCCTAGTGATCAGGGGTCCATTGGAATTGGGCATCTCCCTCTAACACCGGGTATAAAGGAGCAGCTAAAAACGCAAACCCAGGTATCCATAACCTGCAAAAGCCAGCAGTCCCAAGAAACTCTCTGAGTTGTCTCCTGTTAGATGGGGGTGGTATCTAGGCAATGGTTTGTTTTCTGGGCTCAGTGAGCCATCGTTTACTGCCCCTAAGGAAACAGCCCAGGAAGATTACTTTATGCCAGCAAATTTGGGCCATTTTGGCCGAAACTCTATACCCGAGTTGAGCAAGCTCATATAATAGTGCTTGGGTCCCAGACTCACAGTTTTCCTTGGTGTTGGCTGCCAGTAGCAGGTCATTCACGTATTGAAGCTGGGTGACTTTGGGGTGCGTAGTTCTGAAATTGCTGAGATCTCTGTGGAGGGCTTCATCAAAGAGAGTGGGGGAGTTTTTGAACCCCAGTGGGAGTCTAGTCCAAGTTAGTTGACCAGACGTTCAGGTTTCTGGGTCTACCCACCCGAAAGCAAACAGCAACTGACTATCTTTATGCAGAGGCAAGCAAAAGAAAGCATCTTTTAAGTCCAGAACAGTATACCATTTCCGCTCAGGGTTCAGAGTGCTAAGCAGATTGTACGGATTAGGTACCGTGGGGTGAATGTCCTGCACTCTGTTGTTGATCTCTCTTAGGTATTTAACAGGGCGATTGTCCCGGTTCCTGGCTTTTTTTTCTAGTAGCAGGGGAGTGTTCATGGCCAATTGACAGGGCCTTAGGACGCCTAAGGTCAGATATTTCTGAATATGGGGCCTTATCTCATCTTTAGCTTTTTTTGCTTAGAGGATATTATTTGACATTAATTGGGGAGGCTGAGGTTTTTAACTCCACTGTTATTGGAGGTTGTTTCACGGCCAGGCCTAACCCAGCAGTTTTTGCCCAGGCATCTGCGTAATCTGTTATCCATTTCTGGCGTAGCTTGCCTGTTTGATCAGGCTTGGGGGGTGTGAAGAGTGGATGTTCATCTTCTACTAATTTAGTTAAAGCCGTGACTATAGGAGTTTATACTAAAGGATTTAGAAATTTCATTTGGTAGCCTTCAGGGTTAAAAGTTATTTAGGCCAAGAGCTTGGTGAGCAGATCTCTGCCCATCAATGGGTCCAGGCATTCCTGGATTACTAGGAAGGAGTGATGGATTTTTCCTTTACCTAGGTCCATGGTCCTCTTAGTAGTCTAAGCCCGATATTTACTGCCATTAGCCCTTTGAACTACAGACCTTTTATTTGATAGAGGGCCCAATGGTGCCTTAAGGGCTTCGTATACTGCTCCTGTATTCATTTCAAAGTTTACTGGGGTCCACTACACTTCAAAAGTTACCCTGAGCTAGGGGAAGTGATCTGAGCCCCAACTTTCTTAGTCATGCACCAGAGTCACAATGGCTGGCTGGCGTGGCTGTCTCTTTATAGGGCACTTTTTGGCCCAGTGTCCTTTTTTTTTTTTTACAGTAGGCACATTGATCTGAGGCCAGGGGTGGCCTCTGGCATGGCCCCAGGTAACCCTTACTGTCACCTTACGTCTTAATTTCTGGCCTCTTTCTTGTTGTGACAAGGATCTTGGTCAATCCCTTAGTCTGTCTTTTGCTTCTCTCATCCTTCCTTTGCTCCCTTTCTTTCTCCCTGTTTCTCTCTTATAGTATACTTTCTCAGCTTCTCTGACTAAATCTCTCTTTTAAATTTTTTTAATATCCATGGCAGCTTGCCCAATTAAGGCCATTGTTACAGATGAATTTTGATCCGCTGCCTGAGGATCGAAAGGAGTATATCTTTTATATGCCTCCATAATTCTTTCTAGAAACAAAGAAGGAGATTCATCAGGCCTTTGAATAATTTCTCTTACCATGGCCAAATTAGTTGGTTACCTAGCAGCCCCTTGGAGACCTGCTATTAGAGCCAGGCAATAATTGGACAGATGCTCTTTATCTTCAAAGGTGTTGGGGTTCCAGTTGGGTTGGTTTAAGGGTAAGCTGGCTTTGATTATGTTGGGAAGTTGTGTTGGTCGCCAATCAGGTCCGAGAATATTTTTTTTTTTAGCTTCTTGGAGGTTTTTCTCTTATTCCTCTGTCATAAAGAAAGTCCCTAGGAGTTGTTGGCAGTTATCCCAAGTAGGCAGGTGTAAAAACGTTGGCGAGTTCTCTGAGTTCTTTTAGCCGGGCCAGCTTCCTCCAGGGAAGGAGGGGCTCTGTGTGCCACGGGACTGTCATCTGGATGGCGCTGGGCCATCCTAGCTTCTTTGAATGGTGGAGAGGCTGAGTCAGCAGCAGGGGAATCACTTAGAGGGTGTTGGCAGTTGGGGGATGAAGGCAGAGGATAAGGAGGGGGAGGAGAGTCCAGTAGAGTCTTGAGACTCAGGGAGAACAGAGGGTGCAGGAAGAGGAGCAGAGAGTTAAAGAGATAGAATCATGGGGGAAGGAGTAGGAGTCCGTGCAGGGACAAGGAAAGCCTTCACCCTTGGAGGAGATTTGCAGAGGTCCTGACAAGTTAAGATATATGGCTGTTGATCTGGACGTCTATGTGGCCCCAGCTAAAAGACAATATCTCGAACTTTTCAAATTAGTGCGAAGTAGAAAGATCCTTCTAGGGGCCATCTGACTACAAAGTTGGGTCATTCTGAGACACAGAATCTGCAAGATCCGGCGTTTTACTGAAAAAGAAAGATTCTGAGCCCTTAAGCAGACTTTGGTCTAGTGATCAAGGGTCATGAACAGAGGCATTGAAGTGCTCTGTCCCATAATGAAATATACACAGACAATAAAAGCAATGATACAAGACACAGACAAGACAAGACAATAAAGACAGGCAATGGACGTCCAATACTGAGACCATGACTGAGTAGCCGGCAAAACATGATGGGCTGGCAATACCGAATCCGAAACAAAATATCACTGAATAAAGGAGACTATTGTTCCTAGATTTCATGAGTTCATCCCCCAGGGACATGGCCTGTGGCTCTGTTACATGTGTGTCAGCCACCATGGGAGAGAGCTCACGCTCTTTACCAATAGCCATTTTGTGAAACCCTAACCTGAATCCTGAAACCAAAAAGAGGGGCCTTATTTATCCCCAGAGGAGCCCGTTGGGGGTCTTTCATCTGCGGCTGCCGGATCTCACTGGGGCCACCAGATGTAAAGATCGGGCGAGGGTGGGTGGAAGAGACCACCAAGAGACTGTCTCATGCAACAGCAAAGGCTTTATTGGGAGTCCGGCATGCAAGGGCTCAGAGCTCACTTGAATAGAGCAGAGAGCCCTGAGAACAGCTTAAGAAGTGCTTATATATTTTCCTTGGAGAGGGCAGGAAGGAAAGTTTATTGATGGGTAAGTGCGAGTGGGCGGTTTGCGTGCAACTGGTTGACCGAGTACATTCTGCAGTTTGGCATTTGGGGACAGCACATTCTGGGAACAAGAATAGCAAACAGTTCTCAAGATTTCAACAGTGTTTTGTTAAGCATACAGAAAATCAAGAAGTGACAAGTACCTATATTATTAACCTTTCAATATAAGTATGAAAACAGAAATCTAGGTAAGATTTGAAGCCCAGAAGTTCATTGGGCCCTTGATTGGTATACTTAGCGTTGAATTACATTCTGTAGTGATGTCCCAGAAATATGGATATACAATGGCATAGGACCTTATACCTTCTCGGAGGTCAATTCCAAAACACAGACTCTAAGGGGAATCACACCGAAGTTCAAGCCAAGGTGGACCCAATTATCTCTTCCAACCGCCACACAAATGACCACAATTAAAACCAAAACACTCCCACATGGCACTCATCTTCTTCCATATAGACACTCACCATAACTTCTGGCAAGAGGATTCCATGAGAGGTGCAGCACAAGACAGTGTCCCAAATAAGCTCCCTTTCCCCTCGTTTGCCAATAGTCAGGGTGGCCTGGACACCCTCCCTGTGAACCAGGAGTTATCAAATATGTCTGCCATTAATACAGCTCTGTTCTCCAATTTGAGGCCTACTGACTGTGGGGTTTAGATTCTTTATTTGAATTGGATTCATAAGAAAACCCAAGAACCTATGGGCTAGCATCTGCAGGGCTTTGAAGAACTCATTTGACTCAAAGGATCCCTATTCTCACTTGATGTAGGTAAGGAACCTTACAGAAGAATGTGAGGCACTTCATCCACAGTGACTGATTTTTGGCCATTTTGATTTTGGATCCACACATGGGATCGTTCTTTAGATCCATCAGGTGCTGAGAATCTAAGCCACAGGCTCACACAGGACCAAGAGGCTGATTCACACACATCCCTTTACAAAGCAATTAAGCAAAGAGCCACAGGTGGTGCCCATTCATTTCCGTTTGAAAACTGTTTTCTTCAGGATTCACAAAGGCGTGGCCTCAGGCAAAGAACTTACTGACATTCAGGGCAACAGAAAAATAGGCAATCAAAAGGCCCACTGCAGGGGTTCTCCACTGAGACTTTCCTGGTCACATCGATATCTGAGTTTTCTGAGATGCTTGCCAATCCCTTCAGCTATCCAGTACATGTCCATGTCACAGTGCTTGGAGGTGGTACATATCGTGGACTCAAAAGCATGAGCCTATTTTGGAGAGTGGCTAGATTTCAGGAAGAAAACAGGAACTTAGGAAGATAGCAGGTGTTGCCCATCGATATGGCAAGCCCTAGTGCATTCATAAATTGGGCAGGATGAATGCTGGGAAACTTTCTACTAGACAGGAAACATCCATTGATGCATTCTCTTTTTCTAATGTCTACAACCACGGACACAGTGGGATACACAGACATAGAAACACTCGCCTTTTCAAACAACTTACTAGAAACAGTTCACTCCAAACCAAACAAACCGACTTTCCTACCTCTTCTCAGAACATGGGGCAAAACCACAAACACACATCCACACCCAAAAAGGCACCTCCTTCCCCCAAATAGGTCTCTCACTATCCGGAGTGTCCTCTGACTGCTGGGCCATACTATGTTCCCCAGATATGGCCTATCCTGTCTCAGATCTGGTCTCCATATCCAACTCTGTGAAGTGGTCAGGAGCCAGCTGTGAGCCACTACCTGCTTTTTTAGGAAAGGCCCCTCTTCAGAGTACTCCTGGCATTTGGCCATCCTCACATCAGTAGGTACCAAGAAAGACTGACTCTGTCCTTGTTAAATTGAAGCAAGTGAGACCACTAGGACTGGGACTGGGACTGACTCTGTGTGCCTGGCTTCCTGCATCCCAAGTTCAGAGAGTTTCATTACCAAGGAAGTGAGGTGAGGTTGCATCCTTCAGGAACTTAATGAGGTCACTGCCTTGGCAACCACTTTTTCCAAACAGTTGCTTTCAAGCGTACCATGAGAAGGAGGCTTACCCTACTTTCTGTGGCACTTTCACAAATTAGAATGGTATATCAACCATAGGCACCAAGAAACAGCTCTCCACACAGGCCTGATTTGGTCCATCTTCTCTATATTAGGAAGAGAGCCTTTAGTCCGGGGAGCACTGCAGTGAACCTCTGCACTAAAACTATTAGCAAGCACCTGGTGGAGGAGTCCTCCATAGGTAAGTGGGGCTTTTATAACATCTGATATCCGGTTAAGGGAGATCTCTTCTGATGACAGAGATGTGGCCTGGGGAGGCTCACATATGCTCCTTTCCAGGAGAGTAACCAGAATCGTTCTGTCCTCTGTTCTGTTCTGTAGGGAATTCCTCTGGAACTGTAGAGAGGGGCCGACGGGCACGCATGCACTCCTACCCTGGAGCTATAGCAAGATGTTGCACTGTTCCACTGTTTTTCTGTTTAGGCGCATGGTTTCTGTTTTTTGTGTTTTGTTTTGTGTTCTATTTTTTTGATTGTTTGTTTGTTTTTGTTCATTTTGTTGTGTGATTTCAGTGCTAAAAACTTAAGGATTTTGGACGTAAAAATAGGTAATAAAGAGAGTAAGCCTGACACCCCTTTGGACTGTGTTTTAGGGAACTGCAATGAACTTTACTCGCCTTTGTTAAGCAGGATGATAGAAGCTCCTAGCTGGCTGCCTGTAGCACACCCATTGCAGAGGGCAATGCTTGGTGGGGACCTAAGAACTGAGCATCTCCCAGGTTAACAAGTGAAACTCCTTTAAAACCCCTTGTCACTCCAGATCAAGAGAGTCACAACATTTGGCAGAGTCCCCTGTGTTTCTCATTTGTTCGCAAAGCAATAAACCTCCCTTTTTCTTTTTCTCAAAACTCAGTCCTCATTATTAAATTGGTATTAATTGGCGTCAAGTTGAGGAATCGAACTTTAATTTACAAATTTGGTACCCGCCCTCCACCCCGGAACTTTGTGAGAGCTGTCTACTGAAATATTAGGAGATGAAGCATGCTTGGTGTGGAACTGAACAAGAGGAGCTAATCCTGTAAGTAAAAGGAGGGACTGAGGGACTCCCAGCAGCTTCCAAAGCCCTGTTGATTCAGGGAATTACCTCCTTCCTCCCCGCACTGTAAGAATTATGCCACCTCTGTCTTGTTAAAAAAGAGAAAAAGAAAAAGGGGACACTAAATGCAGTGAAGTCACCATGGAGACACTTTATTTTACATTTCAGGTTTCCCCTCTGTTAAAACATGTGGTCCCCCCCCTGTGGATATCTATGGTGCACACTGGTGTAGGAGATTTTTCTCTTATCTGCTCTGGTTTAAACGGTTCTCTCTGACAGCCATAGTCTGAACCTCCTTTCTGTCTGTCTTGTGTCTTTGTATCTGGCCCTTTAAGACATGTGCAATAATGTGTTGATATTATAAATTGTTTCTTGGGAATGATCTTAGCTGAATGTGTGTCTAAATGATGATGTTTTATTTTAACAATCTGGTATCTGAATGGGTTTTTGAAGCATTGCAGAATCTTGCAGTTAAAAGTCGGGTTTAGGTAATTGTTTAGTTTATGATTTCAGATAATTCATGCCAGAGAACTTAAATACTTAGTATGGAAAACTGAAGAACTCTACTTCCAAGTTGGCAAGTAAATTCCCAATCATACAGTCTTTTTTTCATCAATTTTGAATTGGATAGCCTCGGAAAATGTCACTGTGTGTACCACTGCATTAATTTGGACAAGGATAGTAAATCATAGAATGGTATCTGTTGACAAAACAAGATGTAAAGATATAAAATTTTGTGAATTGTATCTTAAATTTGTATCATAATTTTCAACATCCGAACCTCAAAATTATGGTTAAAATGCCTTAGGCCTGAGGTGTCTGCTCAGAATAGCAGTTTTTCCTGCTCCTTCCAGACCTCAGCCATGATTTATATTGAAATGTAAATGAAAGAAGCCTGAAAGCTTAGTAGGAGACTGATTTGAGGCCTAAGGGAAAAAAAAGGTAAATTGTATGGTATTTACTAATTACTAGCCAGTCACTTTTTCTAGGACTCTTTTTTTTTTTTCCTTAGATACTTTTTTTTTTTTGAGCTCATGATTTTGAGCATACAGACCTAGTTTAATGTTTTTCAGATCAGTTCTATCTTTGACCAACTGTAGACTTTTTGAAACATTGCAATGGAGATTTCACCTGAGAAAAGCTATAAGGCCTTTACTATTATTATGTGTGCACACTTTTGTTATGTGTTGTATGTCTACATATACATATGTCCGTATATCATATATATGATACACAAATTAACATATACAAGGAGCGCTCATAAAAAAGCGCTCATTAAAACAAATTTAAATAGGAGATCCAAAGATCTTTAATTCACGTGATTTAAATGTTTCAATTTAAATTGGATAAACAGATAAAAATCAATGTCTTTAAATTGAAGCTTACAATTTTTTGAGGTGTTCAAAAATCTAATAAAATATTAATATCTACAAAATGTCTAATATGCCTTGGTTCTAGGACCTTTCCTTCAACATAAAAATGGTTTACACTGTCAATACATTTCTCTAATATTTTGATAAATAAGTAAAGTAAATTTGATATGGGATTGCTCATTCATGAGTACTTTTCTTAGATATCTGATTGATTTACTAAGGTCTGAATAAGTTCTTATTAAAGTCTGTATAAGAATATAAAAATAAGTCATGTGTTAATGAGACAAAAATTTCTTAAAACATAAGTTTACCAATAACGTTGTGTTTATTAAGTTTTATTTTCTCCAGAGCAAGCAACCATAAAAATTAAACAACTGATTAAATAAGAACTGTTATTTTAGAGCACTGTACTGCCATTGCTTTAAAAGCTAAACTTGGTTAATGTAGAAACATCAATGTAATTGTGATGCTATCAATGTTTTCATATCTTATAGGTATGCAAGTCTGTAAGGTAGAAACTTTAAAAGAGCATTATATCAAGCTGGTGCTCTGAAGTTGTATGGTAAAAAATATATTGGGGATTTATTTACCTGTTATCAATAAGATATGTAAACTTTTATGTTACTTTTTACATTGGGGAACAATTTAAATGTATTTTTTAGTTAATGAGAGCCTAATCGATGTAAAGGTTAAAAACTTTCAGCCTTTCTTTAATTCATGTTTTAAATGTGATATCATATGGTGTTAGCTAATGTTCATGTGACCTCAAACAATTTATGTAAACTTTGTCAAATGATATTTAAAAATAAGGATTAGCTTTAGAACTAAAATACTTAAGATTTATAAAGAGCCCTGCCTTAGCTGAGATAAGGCTCTGTGTCCCATCTTACTACATGTGAGAATGACTACGAAACCAGTAGGTTAGATAATATTTCTTTAAAGTTTTGTTAAAAAGTTGGTTTTTTTTAAGGTCAATATTCCTAGGATCTCAAACAGGGGATATAATGTATAACTCAGCCAAAAAATTCAGGGTAGCTGTTACACAAGCTAAGTATTTTTACTTTTGTTAATTTTATTTTGAAATTTTCTTATAAGTGATCTAAAGATTCTCTGTTACTGTTTTACAAACGTGTTGCTTTAAGAACACAACAAGGGTTTATTCAATATAATAAGTCATTACTTACAATACAGACAGAATAATACAGATCCCAATTAATAAAAAGATAATTATATAGTTATAGACATTAAAGCCCAGTACTCTTAATATAAGGCTGTTAAAATTTATTTGCTGGATGTTTAAGATTAGGATTTAAAATTAAAGTTAAATGAAAAGAGCCAAGAAAACCAATATTTGGCTTTTGCCCTATGAGTCAGTCTGAATCCAGGGAACAGGGGACTTCTCTAAAGAGCTTTGAAACTCTGAGCCACATAACCTCCTCCTGATCAGGGAGATTAATGAGACCACTGGAGAACAGAAAGCCAATCAGTGTATTTGTTACGAAGAGGAGAGTCATCAAAGAAAGGAGACATCCCTGATGCTTCCGAGGGAAGCCAAATGGTCAAGCAAGATCTGGACCCACCTAGCGCAAATGGCACTAGCAGAACTGAGAATCTGCTCTCAAGTTTCCCCAGAATTGACTCCCATAAAAGGTCAGCTGACTGTTAACAATAGATGGAAACAAAAGTCAGTTTGACTGCTTCATCTTAAACACTTAGCAAAGACAGTTAAGAACAAAATACATCCATTCCTGGGCATTTTAAATTATAATTATAATAATAATAATAATAATAATAATAATAATAATAATAATAATAATAATATAATGTTAAGGTATGCACTTTATGTTTGCCTCCCAAAATAAGTAAGACTGGTGGCTACAAAGAAGAATTCTCAGACAGGAATGCCTGATATTTATAAAAAGAGACTATCAAGAAGACCTGCCACAGCGAGAAGTTTTCAGTTTAAGGCCTACAGATATTCCTAACCTACACAGGTTGGCTTGGTGTTTGCTAGTACAATTATCCAGCCCTGAGTAACAGAATTAAAGGTTTCTCAAAGAGACACAGAGGTCATACTAGTAAAAGGATTTTACAAGATCAGATGACATTAAATAATTAAACTGTATCTTATGGGGAGGGACAAGTGTAACAGTAAAAGTTAAATATTAAATTGACAGTCCTGATAACTGGGGATATTAAAGACTGGTGAGGGAACTTCTATACAGTGACATGTTCCAGGTGCTGCAACATTTATTCAGTACTCATGGTTTTTGTTTCTCTCATAGAAGAACCCATCCCCAGATGACTTTACAACCTGTTCTTCCCCAATCAGACTTCAAACCGAACTGACTTCTAAAAGGCAACTCATGTCCCTCAACTGACTTCTAAAAGGCAACTCATGTCCCTCATCCCATGCCCACTCACGTCACCCTGTCTCAGGTCAGAAGAAGAAAAAATGAGTGACACCACTCTTCTTATAACAATGGAGAGAAAGATAAATAGACTATCAATATAAGTAATTAATTAAGTCAGGTAAAATCAGGGAGATCGGTTTTGGGTGAGTTCTAAAAATTTGGAGACTCTTACCTAAGGGATTAAGATTTCCTCAGTGCTCTTCCCGTAATCTATCAAAGATTTGAAAGGGACACAAAGAACAGGCGGGAATGATAGACCCAACCTGATCTTTAATTTAAATTGGGAGCCATCTTCCCAAAAAGCCATGAAAAGATAATTTTGGCTTTACCATAAATTACTTCAAATTCTAAACCTGCTTGGAATGCCTGCCCACGCCTTGAACTCACCCATGCCCGGCTCTCTGACCAGATAGCAGCCCTCTCTGAAACTTTAGTGACACATCATAAATATTTGCCTTCTCTGGAAAGACAACAACCCTCTCTGAGGCTCTAATGGTCTTCATGAACTCTGATGTAGGGACAGCAAAAAAAATGTAGACTGCCATTAGTGTGATGTTTGTCAGAGTTCTGTTATCTGTAAACCCCCTTTTGTGTAATTTTCTGGGCTATTAAGCTGCCTGTAGGAAAGCTGGGGTTGCTGTCTTTTTCCCGCCGTTTTGTGAGGGAGAGGTAGCACAGCCAGTGGAAATAATAAGCTTAATTTAATTTGATTTTAATTAGAGTCAGTGGTCTTTTCTTGTGTCCTGGTCTAAAAGGTAAACACTCCAAAAACATGGAGCTCTGCCAGCCTAAACACTTCTTGAGAAACTTCCTCTGAGTTTGGGCACTTGAAATATATGTTGTTGTAAGGAGCTTTAGCTTCCTTTCTAGTGATACCATCAAAGCTGAGTCTGCATCTATGTGACCTGGAGGACATGGTTTCTTGTATTCTAATGAACATGAGGCAGCAGTGCTGAATTTTCTCTTTGTAGGTAAACTGTGGCCACTGGATACTAAGTGTCTCCCCGTTTGGACTGTGAAGCCATTTGGTCATCCTCCACTTTTTGGGTGTTTCTTGCTGCTGTACTGGGAGTTTGGTATATGCTTTATGAAATACAACGAGTTCAACTGAAACCCAGTGTTGAAGAAAGTTCTGTCACTTGTGGTGGGTCAGGGTCTGAAGGAGAATGCACCAACCAGGCTTTTATCTCACAGAGCTTGCCCCCTTGTCCATAGAAATCTGACTCTGAACTTAGCCCAGAAACCTCTCCATATAAAATGATGCCTTTACAAAGAAGGGTCTGCTGGCTGCACCATGTCAGTCACAAACCATTTGGAAGGCAATGGCAAATCCTCATGGCCACACCACAGATGTATTATCACACACCCACCCACCACTGCAATAGGCCCACTTCTCAACAGGCTCCAACTTACTGGCATCTTTGTTCTACACCATTTTCATGAAACCCGGTCAATCATGGCATTCTCTGGTACACTCATGATCAGCAACAAGACATCTAAAGGTTCTCCAGTGCCACCTGGTTAAGGGAATTTCAAAGATTTCATTGTATTTATCTAGCCATTTTTCATGGATGAAGTTGGAGGCACTGTGGGTTTCAGTTCATTCAGGAAATATTAAATGGTGAGGAAGCTATTTTCAATGAATTCTCTGGAGAAATCTCACAGGCAAGTCTTCCCATAGAGTGGTCAAAAGGTCACATGAAGCCAGGCCCATTGAGGTCTTTAATGTGACGTCCATGGGTGTTCTGACTGTCAACTATGGCTGCCAAATCTTTCAGAATAAAATCATGTGATATTCTAGCTGATATTCCAAGGCTCTGTGGAAAGCCACCCTTGTATTTGATCTCAGTTTCCAAGGGAGAATCCCATGCGTGGCCTCCTAAAATCTGAACACACTTTCTGGCAATATTTCTCTGAGATCAGTTCGAGAACTCAGACTATAAGTGGAATCACACCAGAGTTCAAGCCCAGATAGACCCAGTCATCACTTCCAACCACCAAACAAATGACCACAATTAAAACCAAAGCACTCCCACAAGGCCCTCATCTTCTTCCATATAGACACTCATCATAACCTGTGGCTGGAGGTTTCCATGAGGGGCTCAGCCCAAGACAGTGTACAAAATAACCTCCCTTGCCCGTCATTTGCCTAATGTCAGGGTTGCCTGGACACCCTTTCTGAGAACCAGGAGTTATCTAATGAGCCTGCCGTAAATACTGCTCTGATTCTCCAATTTGAGGCCTACTGACTCTCGGGTATAGATTCTTTATGTGAATTGGAATCATGAGAAAACCCAAGCACCTATGGGCTATCCTCTGCAGGGTTTGAAGAACTCATTTGACAAAAAGGATCCCTATTTTCACTTGATGGAGATCAGTAATCTTACAGAGGAAGGCGAAAGACTTCGTCCACAATGACTGCTTTTTTGGCCATTTTGGTTTTGGAAGCACACATGTAATTGTTCGTTAGATCCATCAGGTGCTGAAAATCTATTCAAGAACCTCAAACATGGCCAAGAGTCTGATGCAGACACATCCCTTTCCAAAGCAATTAAGCAAAGATCTACAGGTGATGCCCATTAATTTCCATTGAAAACCGTTTTCTTCAGGCTTCAAAAAGGGGTGGCCTGAGGCAAAGACCTTTCTGACATTCAGGGCAACAGAACAATAGGTAAGCAAATGGCCCAAGGCAGGGTTTCTAAAATGATATCTGAGTTTTCTGAGATGATCCCATTCCCTTCAGCTATCCAGTACATAGCCATGTCACAGAGCTTGGAGGTGGTTCATGTCTTGGAAACAAAACCATGAGCCTATTCTGGAGAGTGGCCAGAATTCAAGAAGAAAACAGGAATTTAGGAAGACAGTGGTTGTTGCCCATCCATTAGGCAAGACAAAATCCATTCATAAATTGGGCAGGATGAATGTTGTGAAGCTTTCTTCTATTCAGGACACATCCATTGTTGCATTCTCTTTTCTAATGTCTACAACCACGGACACAGTGGGATAAACAGACATAGAAACACTCGCATTGTCAAAAGACTTACTAGAAACAGTCCACTCCAATCCTAACAAACCGACTTTCCTACCTATTCTCAGTTCATGAGACAAAACCACAAACTCACACCCACACCCAAAAAGTCACCTCCTTCCCCCAAGTAGGTCTATGACTATCCGGAGTGTCCTCTGACTGATGGGCCATAGTATGTTACTCCAAAATGGACTGTCCTATGTCAGATGTGGACTCCTTGGCCAACACTGTGAAGTTGTAAGGTGCCAGTGGTGAGACACTACCTGCTTACTCAGGAAAGGCCCCTCTTCAGACCTTCCTGGCATTTGGCCATCCTCACATCAGTAGTTACCAAGAAAGACTGATTCTGTCCTTGGTAAATCCAAATATGTGAGGCCACTGGGACTGGGACTGGGACTGCCTCTGGGTGCCTTTCTTCCTGGATCCCTAGTTCAGAGAGTTCCATCACCAAGAAAGTGATGTAGGTCACTTCCTTCAGGAACTGAATGAGGTCACTGCCTTGGCAACCACTTTGTCCTAATAGTTGCTTCCAAGTGTCCCAATTGATGGAGGCTGCCCCTACTTCCTGTGACACTTTCACAAGTTTGAATGGTATATCAAACATAGGCACCCGGGAACAGCTCTCCACACAGGCCTGGTATTGTCCATCTTCTCTACATTAAGAAAAGAGAGACTGCTTCAGACACACCCCTTCATCCTGACCAGATTGTTTGTCGTGGAAGATGACTTTTGCTCTCTCAGGTCCTTCATAGCTTCCTATAGCTTCCCCAGGGTTCATTTCTGCATGGACCATTTCATTTCTCAGCAGGTGGAAGATTTCTTACATTCCTGTATTGTAAGACCAACTCTGTCCCTGCTTTTCTGTAAAGTTAGATTGAGGGAACAGAGTATGGTTAGGGTTAATAACATGTTTGATTTGGCTTAGGAATCATTCTGCTGGATGAATAATGTTATTGGGAACCTGCAATATTTATTAGAATATATAGAGGGGAAATATATTTATGAAAACAGAAATCTAGGTAAGATTTGAAGCCCAGAAGGGCTTTGGATCCTTGATTGGGATACTTAGGTTTGAATTATGTTCTGCACATGTGTCTCAGATAAATCTATACACAATGGCATAGGACCTTGTACCTTGGATGATTGAATGTCAAAGAGAACATCCAGTCAAAAAAGGATAGTTGGTAGGATTAGGAAGATAGTTGGTAGGATTAGGAAAAAGAGTGAGTATATGATTTGGACAAAAAGTTCTTTAGCAATAGGGTTTTGGGTAGAGAGAAAATGTAAATGTCAGCACATGTGAAGAGTCAGTCACAATGATGAACTGGGGAAAATATGTAGGAAAGCAGATATCAATAGAGACATTAGAAAATCAGCAAATGATAAAGTGATTGATAGGATTAGACATTTTCGACAGGCTTGAGTTTGAATAAATAATCTTAGGAAGAAACAAATATGTAGTCAACAATAGGATTGACATTTGAGAGCATTAGGCAACCTGGACATGGGTGATTTTCATAATCCATACTCATATTCCATTTAGGCTTTGGTACAGTCGTAAGTGTGACTTTGCATTTTGTGGCCAGAATATTACTGTGATAAAATGTATATGTAGATCAGGTGACATGAGTATTTGTTGCACCATTTCTGAGAGCAATATTTTGAAGAGATATAAATTAGTATTGGGGGCACAAATAGGTGTACCATGTGTGTATGAATATAGAGAGAATGCATGAATAGACCATACTGTGAATAAATAATATAACTGTTTCCAAATTTAGAAATTGGAATAAATTGATATCCCAAAATACACAGGAAATCTTATATTGATATACATACATTCATTCCAACCAGTTATATATCTAATGGTAATATTAGGGTTGTAGTTTATCATAAAATGTGTGTGAGTTTTGCTTCAAAATTGATTATGGAAATCGAAAATAATGTGTTTGGAAAGAAGTCTCATGAAAAAACCAGTCAAAAACAAGGAGGAATACATGTGTTCTGAAGCAGGAAGTGATTGAATGTGTTACAAATGTCTTTCAATTTGTGAACTTGTGGATGAAATGTATATTCTACGATGTATAAAAACTGAAGAAATAGTAATGTACCAGTGTTGAATTAAAATGAACATCAAAATACACATCATGTCCCATAGAAATCTACTTTCATTGATGTTAAATTGGGTCAGTTACTGTAGAAATATAAGGCTTTGTTTGCACCATTCACTGAAGTGAGTTTTCAGTACTAGGAAACAAATATGTATTTCAGGTGGATGAATATTTCTAAAAACAATCTTATGAAAAGTTGATTATAAAAGCACATACATGAACATGAGTGAATTATTTAGGGAGTGTATAATAAGACACATATATTTCATATTTTGAAAATATATATATCACACAGATACATTAGAAAGTAGCAATATATATGCCAATCAAAATTCATCATGAAATATATATCATTCACAGATCCAAAAATATTAATTTTACTGAACATGGATTTATGTATAATGTTTTTCAACTAAGAAGCTCACTCATAGTTTGAATTTTCAGTTCCAAAAACATTTAGGAGGAGTCATCTCTTCTCATACTTTGTATCTCCCAAGTTAGCCACCTCACAAAAATGTACGTGTGATACCAGGTAGGATTTTATATGTGCATATAAAAATACATGTGCTGAATTGGGTACAGAAAAAGGGAGACAGAAATTCACATATGTGTTAACTTTAAAAACACATGGAGAACCATTTCAACAAAAAATTAACAAGATTTATAACTCTTACCCTATATCATGCAAAAGGCAAGACCAACTATACGCCATGTCTCCTCTCTGTTTGGGTTATTTTTCTCCATCATATTAGGATTAGTAATCAGAGTCTAGTAGGGTATGTGTTAGTGTCAGGGATTCAGTATTTTGAATGGAAAATTGAAAAATGAATCCAATGTGTATGTAAATATGTGCTACACCAAAATCTTCCCACTCTCATCCAGAACAATGCCTTAACAACACCTACGGCCCAAGTATGACACAATCAGAGGAGAAAAGTTAGAAAATCCGTGAATACATATCTAGAATGGAATATGATCAGAAGTTCACAACCTTGGAAGTGGTAGAGGAGTTTCCAAAAGTAAGGGACAGGGTAAACCCTCCAAAAACTTGAAGGTCTGCTGGCCTAGAGACTTCTTGAGAAACTGCCTGTGAGGTTGGGCACTTGAAATATATGTTGTTGTCAGGAGCTTTAGCTTCCTTTATAGTGAGACCATAAAAGCTGGGTCTGCATCAATGTGACCTGGAGGACATGGTTTCTTATTTTCCAATGAACATGAGACAGCAGTGCTGAATTTTCCATTGTAGGTAAACTGTGGCCCCTGGGGGCTGAATGTCTCCCTGTGTGGACGTTGAATCCATATAGTCATCCTCTATTTTCATGGTGTTTCTTGCTGCTGCACTGGGAGTTTGGTATTTGCTTCACGAAATACAAGGAGTTAAAAGGGGACACAGTGCAGGAGGGATTTCTGTCACGTGTGGTGGGTCAGGGTCTGCAGGAGAATACAAGAACCAGGCCTCTATCCCACATAGCTTGCCCCCTTGACCATAGCAACCTGATTCTGAACAATGTCCTGAAACCTCTCTATGTAACAAGGTGCCTTTACATATAAGGGTCTGCTGGCTTCACCATGTCAGTCACAAGCCATTTGGAATCCAATGAAAGATCTACATGGCCCCACCACAGATGTTTTATCACACACCTGCCCACCATTGCTCTAGGCCCACTACTCAGCAGGATCCAACTTTCTGGCATCTCTGTTAAACACCATTTTCATGAAAACCAGTCAATCAAGGCACTGTCTGGTATACTCATTTTTGGGAAAAGTATAAACGGCAGCCATACCCCAGAGAAAAACCCCAACATGGTGCCTAAGGACTTCTTCCTACCTTCTTTTTTCTGCAGCGGTGCCAAATGTTCCCACCCGTGTGAACTCTCCCGCTGGCGCCAATTTGAAATCTCGCTGGTGGGGAACCTTAGCCCCAATAAGAACTAATTCCTGGGCTCCAGAGCTGATATCTGAAAGAACTTACCAATAAACGGTTTGCCTGCCATTTATCTAAGCCCTTCCATCTTCCCCTTAGTTCTATATAAGCACACAGGTTTTTGCAATAAAATTGGAATTCTCCCAGCGAAGTGCCTTTGCGTGGGAAGTTCTTTCATTCTGGTGCCCCATGTGAGGATACGGGTGAGCTCTTTCTAACAAGAGCCCCGTCCCCTGCTCCCCCGGAGACACTCCGCCATGGTCCGCTCTTTTCAGACGCCAGCTTCCTGCACCCACCACAGATCTGATATATGTAAGCCTCCCCTGACCCTGGCTCTGCAACTCCCTTCGGGCTACCACTGGTTTTGTGACCTTGATCTTCCGGCACACTCTGGACGCCCTGTAGGGGGCAGGAAATTCCTGCCACTAAGACCTTTACTGGTCGCAGTGGACCCTCTGGTGATCCGTTTTCCTTTGGGGCGTGAGGCTTCTGAGTTTACACAAGAGGCTCTGTGGTTTTTTCTCCTCTGCTGCCGCTGCCGCTGCTGGCTAGAGTTGCTGTTTGCTGCGGGGCTGCTGTGTCTGGCTGAAGCTGCCTCTCTGCTCTGCGAAAACTGAACTCCCGTCCTGGAACTACATTCTGCCGGAACCGGAGTTCTGTTTTCATTACTGACTTTTTCCGCTGCGTTCAAAAACTTTCCTGACGTCAGGTTGCCCGTGGCTCCGAACCCATTGGGTCTCACAGATCGCACTTCACTGGTGACGCCCAGATAGTGCCCTCTGTATTTCCTCATGACGGCTGGTCATTTTGGGGATGCCCACCTGACCCCCGTTTGCCCTGAGCTTCCTGAAAGCCGTTCCAGCCCGGGTTTTCTCTTTGTCTCTCTCGCTTACTCTTATTCTCTCTCTCTCTCTCTCTCTCTCTCTCTCTCTCTCTCTCTCTCTGTCTTCCTTCTCTCCCTGTGACTATGGGCACCTCTTCATCTGTACCTGAAGCCTCACCTCTCAAATGTCTAATAAAAAATCTGGCCACACTCTCCCTCACACCAGACATCAAGCCCAAACTTCTAATCAAATTCTGTACCCAAGATTGGCCTACATATCCACTGGATAATGGCAATCATTGGCCTCCAGAAGGCTCCTTACATCCAAACTTCATCTGCGACCTTTTTAACTACTGCCAGCATCTGAAAAAGTGGAGTGAGATTCCCTGCATTTAAGGTTTTAGCCTTCTCACACAGAACCCTGTCGCTGCTCCTCCTGCCCTCCCTCTCAGGTCCTCCTTGTTTGCAAACCCTTCTCTTCCCCTATGTCTACTCCTGACTTCACAGATTCTTCCTCATTCAACCCAGCAGATGAACCCCCACCTTATCCCCCAGTCCTATCTGCCCCTTCTCTCCCACTATACCCTCCTCTTCCTCTGCCTGATTCCAGGGATCCTCAGCCTTCCATTTCATCCTCCTCCCCTCCGCCCTCTTCTGCCTGCTCCACCTTCTCCTCTTCCAAAGAGACACTCCCTGCCCCTCCCTCTCCTTCCTGTCCGCCTCCTGCCTCTTTCAGTCCTCCTGTTACCAGGTCTAAGGGACTCCTTCCCACCCCCAAGACAATCGCACCCCTTTGTGAGGTAGCTGGTCCCGAGGGTGTCATCAGAGTCCAAGTGCCCTTCTCCATGTCGGACATTACTCAGCTAGAGAGGAAGTTAGGCTCATTCACCACTGACCCCACCACTTACATTCGGGAGTTTCAATGGGTCCTGCAAGCATATAGTCTCACTCATCATGACATCTACATGCTCTTGGCCAATACACTTCTCCCTGAGGAAAGTCAATGGGTCTGGGAGCTAGCCCAAGCCCATGCTGATGAAAATCATAGGACCAATCCTAACCACCCCACAGGCCCTCATGCTGTCCCAGAGCAGGATCCCCTATGGGATTACAACACCCCTGAAGGCTTACAGTCTAGTGACCTTTTTACATCCTGCCTCTTGGCGGGCCTGAAAAAGGCCATCCGCAAGGCTGTTAACTTTAAAAAGGTGCAGGAGGTCATTCAAAGGAAGGAGGAAACACCTTCAGAATTCCTGGATACACTAACCAAGGCCCTTTAACAGTACACAAACCTCAACCCAGAAACCCCTGATGGCCGTCATGTCTTAATGAAATATGTTCTGGCCCAAAGCTACCCTGACATTAAAGCCAAGCTTAAAAAGCTTGAACAGGGCCCTGCTACTCCTTAGACTAAAATCCTCGCTGTCGCTTTCAAGGTTTTTTATGATAGAGAGGATGAAAGTGAATGCCGTAGGCAGAGGGCTGAAAATGCCAAGTTCCAAATGTTGGCCCAGGTCATTCAGAGAAGGCCATCACCACGCCATCCCAATATGACACCCCCGGGAGCTTGCTTCAAATGTGGTAAGGAGGGACATTGGGCCAGGGATTGTCCTTCACTGAGGACACCCTACAACCCCTGCCCAAAATGCCATCAAAGGGGACACTGGGGGGCAGACTGCCCAACAACCCGAAAGGGAGGTTGGTCAGCCACCAGGCAACCACAGCCTTTCTTGGGCTTAGCAGCGGAGGATTGACGGATTCCTGGGCTTTCCCTCCAGACTATTACCATCAAGAATCAAGAGCCTAGGTTTACCTTCCTGGTGGATGGATGCTTCATTACCTTCCTCTTGGATACTGGTGCCACTTTTTCGGTCTTAAGGGAGTATGGGGTTCTACCACACCCTCAAAAACTCCTATTGTCAGGGTAGGAGGTAAACAGATTTTCCCTCAAACCCCCCCATCATGTTATATGCAGGGATCCCTTTTGTCCTTCACTCACTTCTTTCTCGTTATGAGCCATTGCCCCATTCCCCTTCTAGGAAGGGACATACTCTCACTATTAAAAGTCACCATTCACATATCACCCCACACCTCTCCTACCTCTCATTTCCTCATGATGTTCCTAGGGGCAGATACACCTCCTTAATGCACTCTCCCATGACTCTCTAAACCAGTTAATCCTGAGGTTTGGGACACAACTACACCCCTTATGGCTAAATGCAGTCCTATTCATATTGTCTTACGGGACCCTTCAAGATATATTAGTCAATCACAATATCCACTCACAACCACAGCCCTCCTCGAATTAGAACCCATCATCCAGGATTTATTACGAAAGGGGTATCTTAGGCCTACACACTCTCCTTTCAACACCCCCATTCTGGCACTTAAGAAACCTAATGTGTCCTACAGGCTGGTTCAAGACCTTCTCCTTGTCAACTCCTCTGTGGTCCCCATCCACCCGCTAGTGCCCAACCCTTACACCCTCCTCTCTCAGATCCCTGCCACTACTACCCACTTCTCGGTCCTAGGTTTAAAAGATGCATTCTTTTCTATTCCCTTGTTCTCAGAATCTCAGAATATCTTTGCTTTTACATGGACTGACTCTCACATCCACCATTCTCATCAGCTTTCCTGGACTGTCCTCCCACAGGGATTCAGGGATAGCCCCCTTCTCTTTGGCCAAGTTCTTGCCCAGGACCTCACATCCTTTCACCCGACCTGTCCTGACACTATTCTCCTTCCATATGTCAATGACCTTCTTCTATGTAGTCCCTCTGGGAACACACTCAATCCCACACCGCTCAGCTTCTTAATTTCCTAGCAGACAAGGGATATAGGGAGTCTCCCCACAAGGCCCAGGTTTCCCATTCTTCTGTCACCTCTCTTGGTTTTTGCCTTAGACCCAAGAAAAAGGAAATAACACTGGATAGGAGGCAACTCCTCTCTGATCTTCCAGTGCCCCATATGAAAGCCAAAATACTATCATTCCTAGGATTAGCAGGTTATTTTAGGGCCTGGATCCCAAATTATTCTCTTCTCTCCAAACCCCTGTATGACCAAGCAAATGGACCCCCTAGTGAATCTCTTGTCTCCTCCCCCATCTACCACTTCCGCAGGTTTCAGCAACTCCTCTTAAAGGCACCTGCCCTTCACCTTCCTGATCTTTCAAGACCATTTCATCTATATGTCCATGAAAAAGGGGGGCAAGTACTTAGGGTCTTAGGTCGAAACTATGGGCCTACATTTGCACCTGTGGCATATTTTCCAAGAAACTAGACTCTACCATCCGTGGGTGAGCCCCTTGCTTAAGAGCTCTGGTTGCTGGACAAATTTTACACAAGAAGCCTCTAAGCTGAGTTTTGGGGCACCTTGAACTATCCACTCCCCACATCACTTGAAAGATCTTTCAGCTTATAAGGGCCTTCAAACCCTTCCTCCATCCAGAGTTCTGTCGCTCCTCACTTCCTTTCTGGAAAACCCTAATATTACTTTCCTCCCCTGCTCTGCACTGAACCTTGCCTCACTGCTCCCAATGACTCCCACGTCTAACACACCAACTCATAATTGCTTGGAAACCTTAGAAGATTTCCTCCCCTGTCATTCTTCCATTTCTGAGGAACCACTCACCAAGCCTGACCTTATCTGGTTTACTGACAGCAGTTCCTTTAGGCAGAACGACACTCATTACTCTGGATATGCTGTAGTTTCAGCCACTGAGATTATAGACGCCAAAGCTTTGCCTTCAGGAACTACCAACCAGCAGATTGAACTTATAGCAGCCACTCGTGCCTGCCTTCTAGCACAAGGCAAATCCCTCACCCTCTATACTGATTCAAAATATGTCTTCCAGATTTTATTATCCCATGCTTCAATATGAAGGGAGCGACGCCTACTTACCACCAAAGGTAATGCGATCACTAATTCGGCTCTTATAACCAATCTGATGGAGGCCTCCCACTTACCCACCCAGTTGGGAGTTGTCCATTGTAGGTCCCATCAGAAGGATGGCTCTCTTATCACTGAGGGCAATGCCAAAGCTGACCAGGCGCCACGAATGCGTGCTACCACTTCCAATTATGGCCCCTATGAGGTACATATTATGGCCACTTTAGACAGCTCATCTGAAGCCCCTACTTCTTCCAGTAAGAACAAGGATCTTTTCAAGTTCCTTCATACTCTACACCATTCCAATTCTCAGTCTTTGACCCTTTTTTTACAGAGCTTCTTCTCCCTCAACCCTTCTGACATAGCCATGATAGAGAATATAGCCTCTAATTGTCAGATCTGTCAGCGGACCAAACCTCATACTCCTTTAAGGCCCAAACCTTTCCCTTTCCACCAAGCCCAGGGACACATTCCCGTTGCTGACTGGCAAGTAGACTTCACCAACATGCCCACAGTATGGCACACTAAATACCTCCTTGTCTTTGTGGACACTTTCTCTGTTTGGGTTGAGGCATTTCCCACTTCCAATAAAAAGGCTTCCACTGTAGCTTCAATCTAACTGACAGACATCATCCCTAGGTTTTGTATGCCCACTTCCCTACAATATGACAATGGCCCTGAGATTATTTCTAGGATCACACAAAAGGTCTCTCAAGCCCTCTCCTTCAAGTGGCATTTCCACTGTCCATATTACCCCCAGGCTTCAGGGAAAGTGGAAAGGGTAAATCATACTCTGAAGGAAGTCCTTACCAAATTGACAATGGAATTAAACTTAGACTGGGTCAAAATCCTTCCCTTTGCTTTGCTTCGAATCAGAGCTCTCCCTAAGAAACCATCTTTACTGTCTCCCTTTGAGATAATGTATGGAAGACCTCTTATACCCTCTGGGTTGGTCACTTCACAAGGACCTCTCACCCGAGATTTGTCTTTGACTCTCTTGTTTCATCTCCGCTCTGAACACTGGAAATGTCAGAACTGGCTTCTTCCGGACCCAGTCTCCTCTCCAAACACTCCTCCCTTAACACCTGGGAGTCTAGTCTATTATAATACCCCAGAGGAGAAAGGGACTCTTGCACCAAAATGGGAAAGCCCCTATCCTTTCATTCTCTGTACCCCCACCGCCGCCAAACTCTCCTTACCAGACAACCGTCTCACTCCCTGGATTCCCATTTCTAGGTTGAAGCCATATCACCAGGAGGCCCCACCTGCTGACGACAGGACCATGCCAGAGGAACTCCAAGAATCACATCCTGAAGCTCCCCCTTTAATCCTGCTTTCCACACCCATCTCACCCATTTAAGTTGCTGCTCACACGGTGTTCCCTGCAGCCCAATTCCTCTTAAAGAAGGCACAATGAGCTCTCCCAACACCCTAGTCTTCTCTAACTGCTTGTTTTTTGTGCTCTGCTTTTTTTCTGTGCTCTGTTGGGACTTGTCTTTACCCTCCTAACCTACCATGTATTTATTCACTCTTCGGGAACGATACTCAGAACATGGCATGCAGAAGGTCCGCGCAGTGGATGCAACTACTTGCTTCATCCACAACTGCACCTCTATTTCCCTAAAATTGTCACCTTCAAGGACCTTCGTCCCTGGTAGCTGGAACTGGCCTTTCATTTGCTTCCTTTTTAATCAAACCAAAGACTATTGTCATTGGTGGCCTGAGATATATAATGGGTGTCCCTATTGGTCATGCAGGTTCCATGATGAACGTGATAGCTGTTCTTACCACTCACTTGGCTACTCTGAAGAGTTGACTTCTAGTTACCTAAAGTGGCATAAAGGCTCTTCATCCGATAACAATGGATCGTATACTTCAGATATACCTGACCCCAAGGCCAAACGTTGGTGCTATGTTGAGTTTGCTCTCTATGCTCGGACAACCTCAGCAAGACCCACAGGGTGGATGACTGTTGGCCGCACCCTGATTACGCCACCTAAGGCAACCAATCATGGAGTCGAACACATTAAGGAGTCAGAATCAAAACTGGATAAAGGCCATTGCAACAGATGTTTTTTCGTCCTCTGCCTGAGGATCAAAAGAAGTATATTTCCTATATGCTTCCATAATTCTCTCCAGAATCATAGAGGGAGACTCATTAGGACCTTGGATTATCTCTCTTACCATGGCCAAATTAGTCGGCCCTCTGGCGGCCACTCGGAGCCCCGCCATTAGAGCCCTGTGATAAGTGGAAAGATGCTACCAACCTTCAAAGGTGTTGGGATCCCAGTTTGGTCGGTTCATGGGCCCATTAGGATGAAGAGGGAGCATCACAGTGGCTTCTGAGTTTTCTATTTTCCGTAGCTGGCGGGTTTCTTTAGGTGGCCCAGCTTCCACCAGAAAAGGAGGGGCTGCTGCTGCTGCGGAGAAGTCCCTTGGAGGGCTTGGGTCTGGCCCAATTGCCTCTAGTGGCGGAGAGGCTGAGTCAGTGGCGGGAGAATCATCTGGAATGTGTTGGGGGTTGGGGAGCGAGGGCAGAGGATAAGGAGGGGGAGGATTGTCCAGTCTTGTGACTCAGGAAGAATGGGGGGAAGATGGGGAGGGAACGGAAGGTTTGAATGATAGGATCCTGGGGAAGGGGTATATGGCTGTTGATCTGGGTGGCCAAGTGGTCCCGGCTGAAAGACAATATCTCTGACTTTTTGGATTAGATTGAAGTAGAAGGATCCTTCTGGGGGCCACCCGACTTTGAGGATGGGCAATTCTGAAGCACAGAGAGTCTGCCAGGTCTGACATTTAACTGAAAAATAATGATTCTTGGCCCTTGAGCGGACATCAGTCCAATGATCAAGGGTCAGGGACAGAAGCGTGAAAGTGCTTTGTCCCATAATGAGAGTTACTCAAACAGGGACAGTGAAGACACAAACGCAACACAAACAAAGACAAACAGTAAACGTTTAACATGGGTCCAAGACAAATATTAGAACTCAGTAACTGGCAAAACCTGATGGGTTAGACAATAAAGACAGACAGTAAACTCAACATGAGTTCGGGACAATGAACAAAACTGTGTAGCCAGCAAAACCTGATGGGCTGGCAAACCGAATCCTGAAGCAAAATATAACCGAGTTGAGGAAACTAATATTCCTTGATTTCCCTCGTCCTCTGGAGTGTCCCCCAGGGACGTGGCCAGTAGCTCTGTGACACGTCTGCCACCCACTGTCAGGGAGAGCTAATGCTCTTCACCGACAGCCACTTTGCCAAGCCCTAACCTGAAACCCGAAACCAGAAAGAGGCGCCTTTCTTACCCCGAGAGGAGTCCCTTGGGGTCTTTCGTCCGCTGCTCTGGATATCTCACCTGGGGCCTCCAGATGAAAAGGTGGGGCGAACATCGGAGGAAAAGACCACCAACAGGCTTTCTCATGCAACACCAAAGGGTTTATTGGGGGTATAGCGTGCTGGAGCTCAGGGCTCACTTCTGAGGAACAAAGAACAAAGAGCCCCGAGAACCACTTGAGTGGAGTTTATATACATTCTTTAGAGAGGGCAGGGACTTTACATACATCATAGCCTCCTTTAGCAAATCATCATATACCGCGGGAAAATCAAATAACAACTCTAAAACATGATTAGCACATTCATTGGCGGGAACAGGTTGGGCAGGGGGTGATTGGTCAGCCGTAAGAAGGGGTATACATTTAAATTGATTGGTGGATGCACTGTGATGTATACGTGGTGAGCTGCATGGTTTCTGGGAAGGGGCTGTTAAGTAACTAGGTCCTCAGGGAAGATTTCAACACACATCTAATGTGCAAATCCGGGAATTGTCTTAACTGCCACAGAAATTTCAGGTGCTGAGTGCAGCTTGGAAACTTTACAAAACCTGGTTCTTTACATTTCAATTTCAATTTCTTTTATTCTTTCAGAACCTTACAGAGGAAGTCGAGAGAGTTCATAGACAATTACTGCTCTTTTGGCCATTTTGGTTTTGGATGCACACATGGGATCTTTCTTTAGATCCATCTGGTGTTGATAATCTAAGCCACAGCCTCAAACAGGGCCAAGAGGCTGATTAAAACATATCCATTTCCAAAGCAATTACTACTCTGAAGTCAGTTACAGAACTCAGTCTTCTAGGAGAATCACGCCAGTGTTAAAGCCCAGGTGAACACAGTCATCTCTTCCAAAAGCCACAGAAGTTACCACAATTAAAATCAAAAAAATCCCACATGGCCCTCATCTACTTCCATATAGTCACTCATCATAATCTCTGGCTGTAGGTTTCCTTAAATGGCACAGCCCAATAGAGTGTCCATAATAAGCTCTCTTCTCCTCATTTACCTAAATTCAGGGTGGCCTGGACACCCTTCCTGTGAACCAGGATTGATCACATAGTTCTGCTATTAATACTGCTCTACTTCTCCAATTTGAGGCCTACTGACTATCAGGTATAGTATGTGATTTGGAGTCATTATTAAACCCAAGCACCTTTGCAGGGATTGGAAGAACTCATTTGACACAAAAAATCCCAATACTCCCTTGATGGAGGTCAAGAACCAAACACAGGAAGGCAAGAGACTTCACCCACAATGACTGATTTTTTGCCATTTTGGTTTTGGATGCACACATTGGATCTTTCTTTAGATCCATCCGATGCTGATAATCTAAGCCACAGCCTCACACAGGGCCAAGAGGCTGATTCAGACACATCCCTTTCCAAAGTAATTAAGCAAAGAGCCACTGGTGATGCCCATTCCTTTCCATTTTAAAACTGTTTTCTTCAGGCTTCACAAAGGGTGGCCTGAGGCAAAGACCTTTCTGACATTCAGGGCAACAGAACAATAGGTAAGCAAAAGGCCCAAAGCAGGGTTTCTCTACTGAGACTTTCCTGGTCACACTGATATCTGAGTTTTCTGAGATGCTTGCCATTCCCTTCAGCTATGGATTACATGGTCACGTCACAGAGTTTGGAGGTGGTACATATTTTGGACACAAAACCATGAGCCTATTGTGGAGAATGGCCAGAATTCAGGAAGAAAACAGGAACTTAGGAAGACAGTACATGTTGTCCATCGATAAGGCAACCTGCAGTCCATTCCTAAAATGGGTAGGATGAATGCTGGGAAGATTTCTACTAGACAGGACACATCCATTGATGCATTCTCTTTTCTAATGTCTACAACCACGGACACAGTGGGATACACAGACATAGAAACACTCGCCTTGTCAAAAGACTTTCTAAAAACATTCCACTCCAAACCAAGCAAGCCGCCTTTCCTACCTATTCTCAGAACATAAGACAAAACCACAAACTCACACCCACACTGAAAAAGGCACCTCCTTCCCCAAAGTAAGTCTGTGACTATCCAGAGTGTCCTCTGACTGGTGGGCCATACTATGTTCCCCAGAGATGGCCTGTCCTGTCTCAGATCTGGTCTCCATGGCCAACTCTGTGAAATATCAGGGGCCCGCGGTGAGCCACTTCTTGCTTTCTCTGGAAAGGCCAGTCTTCAAAATTTCCTGGCATTTGGCCATCCTCATATCAGTAGGTACCAAAAAAGACTTACTCTGTCCTTGGTAAATCCAAACAAGTGATCCCACTGTACTGGGACTGGGACTGGTTCTGGATGCCTGGCTTCCTGGATCCCAAGTTCAGAGAGTTCCATCACCAAGGAAGTGAGGTGAGGTCACTTCCTTCAGAAACTGTATGAGGTCACTGCCTTAGCAACCACTTTTTCCGAACAGTTGCTTCCATACTTCCTCTGACACTTTCACAAGTTAGATTGGTATCTCAACCATAGGAACCCGGGAACAGCTCTCCACAAAGGCCTTTGTTGGTCCATCTTTTCTACATTAAGGAGAGAGGGTGAATGAGACACAACCCTTCATCCTTACCAGGTTGTTTTCCATGGAAGATGACTTTTGCTCTCTCACGTTCTTCATAGTTGCCTACATGTTCTCCAGGGATCATTTCTGCATGGACCTTTGAGGTTTTCAGCAGGTGGAAGATCCACTACATTCCTGTATTGTAAGACCAACTCTGTCCCTGCTGTTCTGTAATGTTAGATTGAGGGAACAGTGTATGGTTAGGGTTAATAACATGTGTGATTTGGGTTAGGAATAATTCTGCTGGATGAATAATGGTATTGGGAACCTGCGATATGTATGAGAATATATAGGTGAAATATATGTATGAAAACAGAAATCTAGGTAAGATTTGAAGCCCAAAAGAGCATTTTGCCCTTGATTGGAATACTTAGATTTGAATTAGGTTCTGCACAGATTTGTCAGATTAATCAATATACAATGGCATAGGACCTTGTACCTTCGATGATTGAATGTCGAAGAGAACATCCAGTCAAAAAGGGATAGTCGGAAGTGAAAGGTTAATAAAATAGGTATTTGTCACTTCCTGGGAAGAATGTTGTGTTTATTCCGAGCATAATGGAGTTGTAAAAAAAAATATGATTAAATTAAAAAGACACCTTGAAGAGTGTCAATGAGAGAGTGAGGGGACCAAAAAAAGTGGTTTGAGTCTTGGTTCACATAGTCCCCCTGTTTGACTACTTTTTTATCAACCCTGGCCTGTCCGATAATAATCTCCATATTATTGCTAACTATAAAACCCTATTTGCTCAACCGTGTAATTTCTTTTCTCTAAGCTCAAATTGGACAAGTTAAACTCATGGTAATACCCCACTAGCAGACATAGAATGTGACACCCCACAATGATCACTTTTATGATTAAAAGTAGCTAGAAGAAGAAGTGGGGAATGAAAGATTAATAAAATAGGTACTTGTCACTTTTTTTCTGTATGCTTAACAAAACACTGTTGAAATCTTGAGAACTGTTTGCTAATCTTGTTCCCAGAATGTCCTGTCCCCAAATGCCAAACTGCAGAATGTACTCCCTCACCCGGTTGAATGCAAACCGCCCACTCTCCCTCACCCATCAATAAACTTCACTCCCTGCCCTCCCCAAAGAAAGTATATAAGCCCTGCTTAAGCTCTTCTCAGGGCTCTCTGCTCTATTCAAGTGAGCTTCGATCCCCTGCATGCTGACCCCCTATAAACCCTTTGCTGTTGCATGAGATAGTCTTTTGGTGGTCTCTTCCTCCGAAGCTCGCCCAGTGTTTACTTTGATGATTGGGTGTAGAAAAGAACATTCAGTCAAAAAGGGATAGTCGGTAGGATTAGGAAGATAGTTGTTAGGTTTAGGAAGAAGAATGAGTATAGGTTTTGGAAAAAAATATTCTTTATCAATAGGGTTTTGTTTAGAGTGTGAATGTAAATGTTAGCCCACGTGAAGAGTCAGTCACAATAGTGAACCGGAGAAAATATGTAGGAAAACAGATATCAATAGAGATATTATGAAATAAGGCAAAATATAAAGTGGGTGATAGGATTAGACATGTTCAACAGGGTTGAATTTGAATATATGATCTTAGGAAGAAACCAATATGTAGTCACTAATTGGATTGATATTTGAGAGCATTAGGCAACCTGGACATGGCTGTGTTTAGTAATCCATGTTCATTTTCAATTTAGGCTTTGGTACAATAATAAGTGTGAACCTTGCATTTTGTCTGCAGAATATTACTGTGATAAAATGTATATGTAGATCAGGTGACATGAGTAATTTTTCCATAATTTCTGGGAGCAATATTTTGAAGATTAATAAGTTAGTATTGGGGGTACAAAGAGGTGTACCTTGTTTCTATGAATATAGAGCTAATGCATGAATAGACCATACTGTTAATAAATAATATAACTGGTCCACTTTAAATAATGCATTGGATTCATATCTTAAAATATATAAGAAATCTTATATTGATATACATACATTCATTCCAACTAGTTATACATCTAATAGTAAAATTAAGGTTATGGTTTATCATGAAAGGTGTGTGAGTTTTTCTTCAAAAGTGATTATGGAAATCAAAAATAATGTGTTTCGAAAGAAGTCTCATGAAAAGACCAGTCAAGAACCATGAAAAAATACATGTGTTCTGAAGCAGGAAGTGATTGAAAGTGAAACAAATGCCTCTAAATTAGCAAACTTGTGGATGAAATATATATCCTATTATGTGCATAAACTGAAGAAATAGTAATGTACCAGTTTTGAATAAAAATGAACGTCAAAATACACATCATGTCTCATAGGAATCAATTTGCATTGATGTTAACCTGGGTCAGTTACTGTATTAATTTTAGGATTTGTAGGCACCATTCACTGAAGATAGTTTTCAGTACTAGGAAACAAATACATATTTCAGGTGGATGAATATTTCTGACGATAATCTTGTGAAAAGTTGATTATAAATTCACATATATGAATATGAATGAATTTAGGAAATGTATAAAAAGACACATGTATTTCATATTTTGAAAAATCTGGAAAGTTTGTATATATATATATATATATATATATATATATATATATATATATATATATATGTATATATATACACACACACACACACACACACACATACACACACACATGCACACAGACATTAAAAAGTAGCAATATATATGCCAATTGAAATTCACCATGAAATATATATCATCCACAGATTCAAAAATATTCATTTTACTGAACATGGATTTATGTATAATGTTGTTAAACTAGGAAGCTCACACAGAGTTCGAATTTTAACTTCCAACAGCATTTAGGAGAAGTGATCTCTTCTCACAATGTGTATCTGCCAAGTCAACCACCTCACAAGAATGTACGTGTTGTACCTTGTAGGATTCTATATGTGCATATAAAAATACATGTGCAAATAGGCTACAGAGAAAGGGAGACAGGAATTCACATATTTGTTTACTTTAAAAACACATGGAGAACAATTTCTACAAAAGTTGACTAGATTTATAACTCCTACACTACATAATGCAAAAGGCAAATTCAACTATACACCATGCCTCCTCTGAACTGCTTGTATTTCTATTCTGTTTGGATTATTATTCTCCATCATATTAGGATAAGTAGTCAGAGTCTAGTAGGCTAAGGGTTAGTGTCAGGGATTCAGTATTTCCAATGGAAAATTGGAAAAGGTATCCAATGTGTATGTAATTATGTGCTTTGAAAAATCTTCCCACTCTTATCCAGAACAATGCCTTGACATTACCTTTGCCCCAAGTAAGACACAATTACAGGAGAAGAGTTCGAAAATCTGTGCATATATATATGGAATGCAATATGCTCAGTTGTTCACAAACTTGGAGGTGGTAAAGGAGTTTACAAAAGTAATGGACAGGGTAAACCCTCCACAAAAATGGAGCTTTGCTGGCCTAAAGACTTCTTGAGAAACTGCCTCTGAGGTTGGGCACTTGAAATATATGTTGTTGTCAGAAGCTTAATCTTCATTTGTGGTGAGACAATTAAAGCTGGATCTGCATCTATGTGACCTGAAGGATCTTGTTTCTTATTTTCCAATGAACATGAGACAGCAGTGCTGAATTCTCTCTTTGTAGGTAAACTGTGGCCACTGGGGGCTATGTGTCTCCCTGTGAGGACTGTGAAACCATTTGATCATCCTCCAATTTTCGTGGTGTTTCTTGCTGCTGTACTGGGAGTTTGGTATTTGCTTCGTGAAATACAAAGATTTCAACTGGGACAAAGTGCTAGAGGGAGTTCTGTCACGTGTGGTGTGTCAGGGTCTGCAAGAGAATTCACCAACCAGGCCTTTATCCCACATAGCTTGGCCCCTTGACCATAGCAACCTGATTCTGAACATTGCCCTGAAAACTCTCCATATAACAGGATGCATTTACATATAAGGGTCTGCTGGCTACACTATGTCAGTCACAAGCTATTTGGAAGCCAATGGAAGGTCCACATGACTCCACCACAGATGTTTTATCACACACCTGCACACCACTACTCTAGGCCCACTACTCAGGAGGCTCCAACTTACTGGCATCACTGTTCTTCAACATTTTCATGAAACCCATTCAATCAAGGCACTGTATTGTATACTCATGATCAGCAACAGGACATCCAAAGTTTCTCCAGTGCCACCTGGTCATGGGAATTTCAAAAATTTGATGGTATTCATCTAGCCATTTTTCAAGGATGAAGTTGGAGGCACTGTGGGTTTCAATTCATTCAGGAACCACTAAATGGTGAGGAAGTTCATTTCAATGAAATCTCTGGACAACACTCACAGGAAAGGCTTCCCAAAGAGTGGCCAAAAGGTCACATGAAGCCAGGCCCATTGAACTGTACAATGTGAGGTCCATGTGTGTTTTGACTCTCAAATATGGCTTCCATGTTTTTCATAATAAAATCATGTGATATCCTGGCTGAGATTCACAGTGCTCTGTGGAAAACCAACCTGGGACTAGATTTCAGATTCCAAGGGTGAATCTCATGCGTGGCCTCCTAAAATCCCAACTCAATTCATGGCAATACTACTCTGAGGTCAGTTCCAGAACTCAGTCTATAAGGGGAATCACCCAAGAGTGAAGCCCTGGTGGACCCAGTCATCTCTTCCAACTGCCACAAAAATGACCACAATTATAACCAAAACACGCCATCATGGCCCTCATTTTCTTCCATATAGATATTCATCATAACTTCTGGCTAGAGGTTTCCATAAGTGGCGCAGCTCAAGACAGTTTCCAATGTAAGCTTCCTTGCCCCTCATTTGCCTAAAGTAAGTGTGGCCTGCACACTCTTCCTGTCAACCAGGAGTGATCAAATAGGCCTGCCATTAATACTGCTCTGCTTCTACTATTTGAGGCCTACTGACTGTCAGGTATAGATTCTTATGTGGTTTGTAGTCATGAGACAACACTAGCACATCTGCAGGGCTTTGAAAAACTCATTTTACTCAAGGGTCAATAATCACACTTGATGGAGGTCAGGAACCTAACAGAGGAAGGTGAGAGACTTCATCCACAATGACTGATCTTTTTGAATTTTGGTTATGGATGCACACATGGGATCTTTCTTTAGATCCATCAGGTGCTGACAATCTAAGCCCCAGCTTCACCGAGCGCCAAGAGACTGATTCAGACACATCCATTTCCAAAGCAATTAAGGGAAGAGCCACAGGTGATGCCCACTCATTTCCATTTGAATACTGTTTTCTTCAGGCTTCACAAAGGGGTGGCCTGAGCCAAAGATTTTCCTTACATTCAGGGCAACTAAAAAATAGGTAAGCAAATGGCCCAAAGCAGGGTTTCTCCACTGAGACTTTCCTGGTATCTGAGTTTCCTGATATCTGAGTTTTCTGACATGCTCCACTTCCCTTCAGCTATCCAGTACATGGCCATGTGACAGAGCTTGGAGGTGCTACATAGCTTGGACACAAAACTTTGAGCCTATTCTGGAGAGTGTCCGGAATTCAGGAAGAAAACAGGAACTTAGAAAGATAGTAGGTTTTGCCCATTGATAAGGCTAGTCGCAGTCCATTCATAAATTGGCAGTATGAATGCTGGGAAGCTTTCTACTAGACAGAACACATCCATGATGCATTCTTTTTCTAATACTAAGACCACGGAGAGAGTGGGATACACAGTAATAGAAACACTCACCTTGTCAGAGGACATACTAGATACAGTCCTCTCCAAACCAAACAAATCGCCTTTCCTACATATTCTCAGAACATGAGACAAAACCACAAACTCACACCCACACTTAAAAAGACACCACCTTTCCCAAAGTAGGTCTGTGACTATCCGGAGTGTCCTATGATGGGTGGGACATACTATATTTCCACGAAATGCACTGTGCTGTCTCAGTTCTGGTCTCCTTGGCCAACTCTGTGAAGTTGTCAAAAGTCACTGGTGAGCCACTACCTTCTTTCTCAGGAAAGGCCCCTCTTCTTAGCTTTCCTAGCATTTGGCCATCCTCACATAACTAGGTACCAAGAAAGACTGACTCTGTCCTTGGTTTACCCAAACAAGTGAGACCACTGGAACTGGGACTGGAACAGGCTGTGGTTGCCTGGCTTCCTGAATCCCAAGTTTAGAGAGTTCCATCACCAAGGAAGTTATGTGAGGTAACTTCCTTCAGGAAGTGAATGAAGTCACTGCCTTGGCAACCACTTTGTCCTAACAGTTGCTTCCAAGGGTCCCATGAGATGGAGGGTGCACCTACTTGCTGTGACATTTTCACAAGTTAGAATGGTATATCAACCATAGGCACCTGGGCACAGGTCTCCACACAGGCTTGGTTTGGTCCATCTTCTCTACATTAAGATGAAAGAGGCTGATTCAGACACATCCCTTCACCCTGACCAGGTTGTTTGCGATGGAAGTTGACTTTTCCTCCCTCAGGTCCTTCATTGCTGCCTACATCTTCTCCATGGATCATTTCTGTATTGACCTTTGAGGTTCTCAGCAGGTGGAAGATCCCCTACACTCCTGATTGTAAGACCAACTCTGTCCCTGCTTTTCTGTAAAGTTAGATTGAGGGAACAGTGTATGGTTAGGGTAATAACAGGTTCGATTTGGGTTAGGAATCATTCTGCATGATGAATAATGGCATTGGGAACCTGTGATATTTACAAGAATATACAGGTGAAATATAAGTATGAATACAGAAGTCTAGGTAAGATTTGAAGCCCAGAAGAGCATTGGGTCCTTGATTGGGATACTTAGCTTTGAAATACCTTCTGCACAGATGTCTCAGATAAATCGATAAACAATGGCATAGGACCTTGTAAATTGGATGATTGAATGTAGAAGAAAACATCCACTTAAAAAGGGTAGTCGGTAGGATTGGAAAGATAGTCAGTAGCTTTAGGAAGAAGAGTGAGTATAGGATTTGGTCCAAAAGTTCTTTAGCAATAGGGTTTCTCGTAGAGAATGAATGTAAATGTCAGAACATGTGATGAGTCAGTCACAATGATTAACTGGGGAAAATATATAGGGAAGCAGATATCAATAGAGACATGAAGAAATCAGGCAAAGTATAAATTGATTGATAGGATTAGTCATTTTCAACATGGTAGATGTTGAATATACAATCTTAGAAAAAAACAAATATTTAGCACCAATAGGATTAACATTTGAGAGCATTAGGCAATCTGGACTTGGATGTTTTTAGTAATCCATGCTCACTTTCCATTTAGGTTTTGGTATAATCATAAGTGTGAACTTTGCATTTTGTGTCCAGAATATTACTGTGATAAAGTGTATATGTAGATCAGGTGACATGAGTATTTCTTCCACCAATTCTGTGGTCAATATTTTGAAGATGTATAAATTAGTATTGGGTGTACAAATAGGTCTACCCTGTGTCTACAAATATAGATAAAATGAATGAATTGACCATACTGTGAATAAGTAATATAACTGGTTCCAACTTTAAATTATGGATTGAATTGATATCTGAAAATATACAGGAAATCTTATATTGATATACATACATTCATTACAACCATTTATAGATCTAATGGTAATATTAAGGTTATGGTTTGTCATGAAGAGTGTGTGAGGTTTGCTTCAAAAGCGATTATTGAAATCTAAAATGAAAAGTAGTCTCATGAAAAGACCAGTCAAAAAACATGGAGGAATACATGTGTACTGAAGCAGGAAGTGATAGAAAGTGAAACAAATGCCTATAAATTTGAAAACTTGTGAATGAAATATATATCCTATGATGTGCATAAACTGAAGAAATAGTCATGTAACATTGTTGAATAAAAATGTATGTCATAATACACATCATTTACCATTGTAATCTACTTGCATTGATGTTAAAGTGGGTCAGATACTGTAGAAAAATTAGGACTTCTATGCACCATTCACTGAATTTAGATTTCAGTACTAGGAAACAATATGTATTTGAGGTGGATGAATATTTCTGAGAATAATTTTGTGAACATTTGATTATAAATCCACATACATGAATATGAATGCATTTAGGGAATGTATAATAAGACACATATATTTTATATTCTGAAAAATCTGGAGAGTGTGTATATATATATATATATATATATATATACACACACACACACACACACACACACACGCACAGACATTAAAAGGTAGCGATATATATGCCAATCGAAATTTATTATGAAATATATATCTTTCACAGATCCAAAAATATTCATTTTACTGAACATGGATTTATGTATTATCTTGTTCAACTAGGAAGCTCACCCGTAGTTTTAATTTTCAGTTCCAACAACGTTCAGGAGGAGTGATCTCTTTTGACAATTTGTATCTGCCAAGTCAGCCACCTCACAAAAGTGTACATGTGATACCAGGTAGTATTCTATATGTGCATACAAAAATACATGTGCTGAATAGGATACAGATAAAGGGCGACAGGAATTCACGGATTTGTTATCTTTAAAACACATGGAGAACTACTTCAATTTAATATTGACTTGATTTATAACACCTACCCTTTATCATACAAAAGGTAAGTCCAGCTATACACCATGCCTCCTCTGAACTGCTTGTATTTCTATTCTGTTTTGGTTATTTTGCTCCATCAATTTAGGATTGCCACAGTCTGGCTGGGCACAATTCAGGAGCCACTTGTCAAAAGCTAACTTTATTTTTAGAACCACACACGCCAAAAAATAGCTCCTCGGGAAAAACACTCAGAGCACAACTGCCACCACCGGCTTCCCACAAGCTCTCAACCTCCCCTCTCCTCCTGCTCTTGAGGTCGATTGGCTGGGTTGTTTGAGCAGAGCCAAAAAAGTCCCCCAAAAAGCAGCTCCATAATTTGAAAGGGTGGGGAAACAGCCCAATGGGCATCACCGCACAGGAGCCAATCAGCTAGATGTTGCTGGGGCCGCTGTGAGCCAACCATCAGCTGGCAGTCTGAAAGTTTGCTTTGGCCCCTTGGGCTGTGGCTCTCAACATCTAACCCTCTCTGTTTAAACAACAAGCATGTTGCTTAGGGACCATGCCTGCCTTAGGTTGTCCAATAGTACATATGGTTCTTACCCATTATCGAATGAGCTGACCTCAAGGTGTCAGCCTCCTGTCTTAGATTGGTACCATTGTAATTGGATCTTACCCGTCACTGACTACAGGTCCAGTATACATCCACACCTGTGGAGAGGTCTTTGTACCAGCGGGCGGGTGAGGCTCTTTGCCTCATCTCTGTTGGCCCCTAATTTTAGCTGAACAACCATGACAAGCAGAAGGGAGGAAGATACACCAAGGCAATTGATGGCTCTTTTTGAAAAAATTGTACCACCGATGACATCATCAGAGAAATACCCCAACACTACCACACGTCACTGCACCAACAGATAGTTCACAATGCAGGCAGGTGAGTTCACAATGCATACAAGTGATACATAGTCCAGGCAAGTTCTGCAAGCAGTTCAGTGATGGCTATTGCAGAAGCTGTAGATTGGTTTTATCTTTGACTTCACATGCACTGGGATGAAGATAGAAATTCTGGCAACAATGCCTAAAGAAAGAATTATGTAACATTCCAAAAGGCACTAAAAGAAAACAATTTTCTTAACAATTTACATTGTCTAGAAGAGAATTATTAAATATAATGAAAAGAAAAGGTGGATCCAACATGGCGGCGGGCAGAGAGGCTGCGCTTTTAATGCACTCCCAGTGATGGGGTCATAAAGTCGCAAGGATAACTCTTTGATTCTACCAACGGAGATTCTCCTAGCAAAATTCCACTGAAGGGAGACTTCCCGGGAGCTACAAGAATTTTTTTGAAGCGTCTGTGTGACCCGGACGAGTGGGACCCTGCCACTAGACGCGGAGTTCGAGATTCACCAGCCACAGTCTGCGCACCGCGGGCACAGCTGCAGATCCGTCCACCGGCCCGCAGCCAAAGTGACTGGGTCCTGCTAGACGCCGAGACACAGCTTGGCAGGAAGAAGTCTTTAGCCAAGCCTCCACGCGCCAGGAGCTGAGGTGAACTGGGCCGGACCAGTCCCACCCCTCCCCTCGGTCAATCCGGCAAGAAGCCTGGGGCCCACCATAGCAGAGAGATGACATCATCGGAGTCCGGCCGGCAAAATTCCTTCCCAGCAAATTCCACTTTAGCAGGTGTGTGACTCCCCATACTGATACAAGCAGCCAGGAAACTTCATTGACTTCTCAGGGGTTGTGTCCGTAGGGAAGCAGAGGGGATCCCAGAACCCAAGGCCCCCATATCACCAGTGGTGACCCCTAAGGTCTTATCCGCCAGTTTACCACAGCACTGAGGCTTAAAAGGGGCACTCGGTGGGGCTGCAAGTGTAACTAGATCTCTGGAGAATCACTTCTGGGGAACAGGACCTGGCTGGCAGGCTGACAGGAGGAAGGGGGTTAAGAGCTGGAGAAGTGAAATGGCTCTGGACTGACAAGTCTGAGAGACCCCCAGAAGACGCCCTACAGGGATAGCTCTCGGCAGGTAGAGAGCAGACACTCCGCTTGGAAGGCACAGCTCCACCTACTGGAAGAGAAGAAGGTGGATCTCTAAGACTTTAATTTTTTTGTTGTTGTTGTTGCTGTTGTTGATATTTTTTTCTCTCCTTCTTCTCTCCCTGTTCCTTTCCCCCCTTTTCCTTCTCTCTTTCTATCCCATTTCAAGTTTTATTGTTCTTTTCATTCCCCTCTAATCTATCTCTCCCTCTATCCTTTTTTTCTTTTTAAGAGCACCTTCATTCTCCTACCCCCCAACTCTCATTCCAAGCATTACATCTTTCATTGTGTGTAATTGTCTAAATGCAAATAGGTGAATGTCTCGAGGCTGTCTATAAGACTCCTAAATACCTAGCTACTACCAACACCCTGATCCAATTGCCTGGTAGTATCCACCTTCAGTGGAGCAATCTTCTAAAGTAGCCGAGACATACTAACCATTGTACCACCAGAGCACCCAACCTAAACATATAGTCCTAAGAACAAACAGCAAATCATTATATGCATACAGAACCTAGAAGCCTTATATGAATTGAATGAATCAGCTTTAAAGTACAACAAAGCCCAAAATTTTTAGGCATAATCTTCCACCACAAAAGAGAGACAACAGAGATATACAAAGCCAAAACAAATGTATAGGAGAAAGCAGTTACAAAGCAGTCAAACAGAGCTGGAAAGCAACGTGAACAATATGAAAAACAAGGGAAAAAGGGGTTACAAACAATGCAGGACAATCTAAATATACAGGAGGACCTAGAAGAATCAGAAATATGGACAGGGAAAGAAATCAAGGCATTCCTAATTCAGATGGAACGGAATATTAGAGAAGACATGAGACAGCAAATCCAAGCATTGAAAGTATATTTTGAAGAGGAACTAACCACACAAATTAAATCCGCAAAGAATGAGCT
Source organism: Callospermophilus lateralis (assembly GCF_048772815.1). NCBI lineage: Eukaryota > Metazoa > Chordata > Mammalia > Rodentia > Sciuridae > Callospermophilus > Callospermophilus lateralis. Next base: position 792,452 of record NW_027514495.1, on the reverse strand, counting down.
TTATCAGGAGATAGAGGTGTTAAAAAATAATCAAGTTGTAATCATAGAAATGCAAGAAACCGTAAATCAGATTAAAAGCGCTAATGAGAATATTACAAACAGACTAGATCAAGTAGAAGTCAGAACATCAGATAATGAAGACAAAGTATATCAACTTGAAAAGAATATAGTCAACACAGAAAAGATGTGAAATCAAACATATAACACAAAACACAAGTGCACACATAATATAATACATACAACACATGACATAATATTAAAGGCCTTATGACTTTTTACAGGTGAAATCTCCATTGCAATGTCTAAAAACTCTATTGTCCAAAAATAGAACTGATCAGCAAAACATTAACCTAGTTCTGTATGAGCTAAAAAAAACAAAATAAAACTTCATGATATGAGAAAGGGGAATAATAAAATAGATTTGAAAAAAACATTCTGGTTCTGTCACAGATGTAAGAACAGCCAAACTGGAGTTCTGCATATCAGCTCTTATTGATTTGAGCCAAATCATCTTATTTTTGGTCTGTAGAAATCTCTTTAGTTAATCTCTCTGGAATCCAAATTGGCTACTGTTCTCCCTGTGGAAACACAAAAACAGACGCCGGACTCCAGACAATTACTTGGTCAGGACCTTTCCATTGTCCTGTTAGAATATCCTTCCAAAGTACCTTGGGCTTATGTACATTTTTTGGACATATATGCCTTTCTGCAGCACTAAGCCCTGATGAACCCAAATTTAAAAAGTTTAGAGTAAAAGGGTTATTTTAAGTTTACCTTTGGGGAATATATACCCCTTCCCAATTTGTTCTTTTTGCTTTAATATGTACGTTTTAATAGTTTCATGTGCTCTTTCAACTATGCCTTCTCCCTGTGGATTGTATGGGATTCCTGTTATATGAGTAATGCCAAATGATGAGCAAAATTGTTTAAAAGAAGTAGAAGTATAAGCAGGGGCATTATCTGTTTTTAACTCTTTTGGAACGCCCACAGTGGCAAAATTTTGTAAGCAATGAGCTATAACATCTTTAGTTTTTTTCTCCAGCAAGAATGGAGCCCATCAAAAATCCAGAAGAAGTATCAACTGTAACATGCAAATATTTTAATTTTCCAAATTCTGGCAAGTTTGTGACGTTCATCTGCCAAATATGGTTAGGTATCAATCCTCTAGGATTGACTCCAAGATTAACTTGTGGTAAAAAGGTCACACAATTTTGACATTGTTTTATTATTTGTCTAGCTTGTTCCTTAGTTACTTTGAAATGCTTTTGTAAAGTATTAGCATTGACATGGAACTTTTTATGAAAATTTGTAGCTTCTTCTAGTGTATAGAAAATATGTATGAATGTCATGTGTTGTTTTATCTGCTAAATAATTGCCCAAACTAAGGGCTCCAGGCAATCCTGTATGTGTCCTGAAATATCCTATAAAAAACGGATCTTTCCTGTCCCAGATTAGACTTTGTATAGTCGAAAGCAAAGAGAAAATAGTAGAGGAAGGGGAAATCCTTCTACCATCTTCAAGTGATACTATAGCACTAACTATATACTGATTATCGGAAAATAAATTAATTACAGATGCTTTAAGCATCACAAAAGCTTGTAATACTGCATTAAGCTCTTCATTTTGAGCTAATTGTTTGGGTACTAAAAATGTAAAAGTTTGATCAGGTGTAAATATTACTGCTGTACCATTATTTGACCCATCAGTGAATATATTTGTAGCATTTATAATAGTTGTTTTTCTTGTCATTTTTGGAAAAATTACATGATGTGATGACCAAAAAGACAATAAAGGATTAGATGGTAAGTGGTTATCAAATGAAACATTAGATTTGCAAATGATTATTGCCCAAGTATTTAACTAATTATCTAAATCATCAATTTGATTCATAGTATATGGAGTAATAATTTTATCTTCTTGGGTTGTATTATAGTTATAGTAGAAATATTCAAGTAAAAGAGAAGGTCTCTCGAGCTAGTCAGACAGAGATAAAAATTCAATTAAAAGAGAAGGTCTCTCTAGCTAGTTAGACAGAGGAAAAAATCAAGTGATTGATCCTGATAATGTGTCTGAATCAGCCTCTTGGACCTGTGTGAGGTTGTGGCTTAGATTCTCATCACCTGATGGATCATTCCGTGTGTGAATCCATACCCAAAATGGCCAAAAGAGCAGTCCCTGTGGATGAAGTCTCTTGCCTTCCTTTGTAAGTCTACTGAACTCCATCAAGTGAGAATACGCATCCTTTTGTGTCAAATGAGTTCTTCAAAGCCCTGGAGAGTCTAGCACATAGGTTCTTGGGTTTTCTCATGACTCCAATTCACATAAAAATATCTATACCTGACAGTCAGTAGGCCTCAAATTGGAGAAGCAGAGGTGTATTAAGGGCAGGCCTATTTGATCACACCTGGTTCACAGGAAGGGTGTCCAGGCCACCATGACTTTAGGCAATGAAGGGCAAGAAAGCTTATTTTGGACACTGTCTTGGACTTCGCCACTCATGGAAACCTCCAGACAGAGTGTAGTATGAGAGTGTATATATGGAAGAAAATGAGGACCATGTGGGAGTGTTTTGGTTTTAATTGTGGTCATTTGTGTGGTAGTTGGAAGATATGACTGGGTATACCTGGGCTGAACTCTGGTGTGATTCCCCTTAGAGACTGAGTTCTAGAGCTGACTTAGAGAAGTGTTATCATGAAATATGTTGGGATTTTAGTTGGTCACGCATGAGAGTCGCCCTTGGAAACCGAGATCTAGGCCCAGGTTTGCTTTCCACAGAGCACTGGGAATCTAATCCAGGATATCACATGGTTTTATTCTGAAAGACATGGCAGCCATAGTTGAGAGTCAAAACACACATGTACCTCACATTGTAGACAGCAATAGGTCTGGCTTCCTGTGAAATTTTGGCCACTCTTTGGAAGCCTTGCCTGTGAGATTTCTCCAGAGCTTTCATTGAAATGAGCTTCCTCACCATTTAATTGTTCCTGAATGAAGTTAAACACACAGTGCCTCCAACATCATTCTTGTAAAATGGCTAGATAAATACCATGAAATTTTTGAAATTCCCATGACCATGAAAATGGTGTAGAACAGAGATGCCAGTAAGTTGGAGCCTGATGTGAAATGGGCCTAGAAAAGTCGTGTGCAGTTGTGTGATAAAATATCTGTGGTGGGGCAATGTGGATCTGCCATTGGCTTCCAAATGGCTTGTGACTGACATGGTGCACCCAGCAGACCCTTCTATGTAAAGGCATCTTGTTATGTGGAGAGTTTTCAGGGCAATGTTCAGAATCAGATTGCTATGGTTAAGGATGCAAGCTATGTGGGATTGAAGCCTGGTTGGTTCATTATCCTGCAGAACCTGACACACCACACGTGACAGAACTCCCTTTAGCACTGTGTCCCAGTTTAACTCCTTGTATTTTGTGAAGCAAATACCAAACTCACATTGCAGCAGCAAGAAACACATCGACAAGTGGAGGATGGCCAGATGGCTTTACAGTCCACACGGAAAGAGTTTGCCCGCAGTGGCCACAGTTTACCTACAAAGAGAGAATTCAGCACTGCTGCCTCATGTTCATTAGAAAATAAGAAACCATGTCCTCCAGGTCACTTAGATACATACCTAGCTTTGATGGTCTCTCTACAAAAAAAGCTAAAACTCCTGACAACAACAAATATTTCAAGTGCCCAAACTCAGAGGCAGTTTCACCAGAAGTCTTTAGTCCAGAAGAGCTCCATTTTTGTGGAGTATTTACCTGTCCCTTACTTTTGGAAACTCCTCTACCACCTTCAAGGTTGTGAACTCTTGAGCATATTACATTCCAGATATGTATTCACAGATTTTCTAACTCGTCCACTCTAATTGTATTTTACTTGGAGTGAAGGTAAAGTCAAGGCATTGTTCTGGATTAGAGTGGGAAGATTTTTGTGAAGCACATATTTACATACACATTGGATTCATTTTCCTATTTTCAATTCAAAATGCTGAATGCCTGACACTAACGCATACCCTACTAGACTCTGACTACTAATTCTAATATGATGGAGAAAAATAACCCAAACCGAAAAGAAATACAAGCAGTTTAGACGAGACATAGTGTATTGCTGGACTTGCCTTTTGCATTATACAGGGTAGGACTTATAAATCTAGTCAATATTTTGTTGAAATAGTTCTCCATGTGTTTTTAAAGTTAACAAATAGATGAATTCCTCTCTGCCTTTCTCTGTAGCCAATTCAGCACATGTTATTTCATATGCACATATTGAATCATACCTGTTATCACATGTACATTCTTGTGAGGTGGCTGACTTTGCAGATACAAATTTGGAGAAGAGATCACTCCACCTAAACACAGTTGGAACTGAAAATTCAACCTATGGGTGAGCTTCGTAGATGAACAACATGATAAATAAAATCATGTTCAGTATAATGAATATTTTTGGATCAGTGGATGATATACATTTCATGATGAATTTCGATTTCCATATATATTGCTACTTTTTAATGTCTGTGTGTGTGTGTGTGTGTGTGTGTGTGTGTGTGTACACTCTCCAAGTTTTTCAAAATATGAAATATATGGGTCTCAATGTACACTCCCTAAATTTATTCGTATTCATGTATGTGGATTTATAATCAAATATTCAAAAGATTATTCTCAGAAATATTCATCCACCTGAAATACATATTTGTTTCCTAGAAATAAAAACTAACTTCTGTGAATGGTGCATACGAATCCTAATATTTCTACAGTAACTGACCCAGTTTAACACCAATGCAAGTAGATAATTATGGAACGTGATGTGTATTTTGATGTTCATTTTTAGTCAACACTTGTACATTACTATTTCTTCAGTTTATGCACATCATAAGATATATATTTCATACACAAGTTAGCAAATTTATTGGCATTTGTTTCACTTTCAATAACTTCATTCTTCAGAACACATGTATTCCTCCATGTTTTTTAACAAGACTTCTTTCTAAACACATTATTTTCGATTTCCATAATCACTTTTGAAGCATAACTCACACACTCTTCATGATGAAATATCACCTTAATATTACCATTAGAAGTATAACTGGTTGGAATGAATGATTTTATATCAACATTAGATTTTCTGTATATTTTCAGATATCAACTCAATCCATTATTTAAAGCATACCAATTATATTATTTATTCACAGTATGGTCTATTCTTGCATTATCTCTATATTCTTAGACAGATACTACACCACTTTCTACCCCCAATACTCATTTATACGTCTTCAAAATATTGTTCCCAGAAATGGTGGAAGAAATACTCATGTCACCTGATCTACATATACATTTTATCACAGTAATATTCTGGAAAATAAAGCAAAGGTCACACTTATGATTGTACCAAAGCCTAAATTTAAAGTGAGCATGGATTTCTAAAAACATCCATGTCCAGGTTGCCTAATTCTCTCAAATGTCAATCCAATTGTTGACTACATATTTGTTTCTTTCTAAGATTATATATTCAAACTCAACCCTGTTGAAAATGTCTAATCCTATCACTCACTTTACTTTGCCTGATATCCTAATGTCTCTATTGATATCGGCTTTCCTTCTTAAATTCCCAGTTCATCATTTTGACTGTTCATTTGTGCTGACATTTACATTCACTCTCTACCTGAAACCCAATTGCTAAATAACTTTTGGTCCAAATCCTATACTCACTCTTCTTTCTGAATCTACCAACTATCTCCCAAATCCTACTGACTATCCTTTTTTGAATGGATGTTCTCTTCGACATTCAATCATTCAAGGTACAAGGTCCGATGCCATTGTGTACTGATTTATCTGAGACATCTGTGCAGGACATAATTCAAAGCTAAGTCTCCCAATCAAGGGCCCAATCCGTTTCTGGGCTTCAAATATTACTTAGATTTCTGTTTTCATACATATATTTCACCTCTATATTTTTATAAATATCACAGATTTCCAATACCATTATTCATCCAGCAAAATGATTCCTAACCCAAATCGAACATGTAATTAACCCAAACCATATACTATTCCCTCATTCTAACTTTATAAAAGAGCAGGGAAAGTGTTGGTCTTACAATATAGGAATGTAGGGGATATACCACCTGCTGAAAACCTCAAAGGTCCATGCAGAAATAATCCCTGGAGAAGATGTAGGCAGCTATTAAGGACCTGAGAGAGCAGAAGTCATCTTCCATGGAAAACAACCCTGTCTGGAGAGGGGTTGTGTCTGACTGAGTGTCTCTGTTCCTAATGTACAGAAGATGGACCAATCCAGGCCTGTGTGCAGAGCTGTTCACGGGTGCCTATGGGTGATATAGTATTCTAACTGGTGAGAGGGTCACGGGAAATAGGGGCAGCATCTATCTCATGGGACCCTTGGAAGCAACTGTTAGGAAAAAGTGGTTGCAAAGGCAGTGACCTCATTCAGTTCCTGAAGGAAGTGACCTCATCTCTATTCCTTGGTAATGGAACTCTCTGAACTTGCGATCCAGGATTCCAGGCACCCAGAGCCAGTCCTAGTCCCAGTCCCAGTGGGCTCATTTGTTTGGATTTTGTAAGGACAGAGTCAGTCTTTCTTGGTATCTATTGATGTGAAGATGGCCAAATGCCAGGAAAGCTTTGAAGACTGGCCTTTCCAGAGAAAGCAAGTAGTGGCTCACCACGGGCTCCTGACAATTTCACAGAGTTGGCCAAAGAGTCCAGATCTGAGACAGGACAGGCCATTTTGGAGGTACATAGTAAGGCTCACCAGTGAGAGTACACTCCGAATAGTCACAGACCTACTTGGGGGAAGGCGTTGCCTTTGTGGTTTTTGTTGTGTGTTTGTGGTTTTATCTCATGTTCTGAGAAAAGGTAAGAAAGGCGGTTTGTTTGGTTTGGAGTGAACTGTTTCTAGTAAGTCGTTTGACAAGGCAAGTGTTTCTATGTCTGTGTATCCCAATGTGTCTGTTGTTGTAGACATTAGAAAAGAGAATGCATCAATGGATGTGTCCTGTCTAGTAGAAAGCTTCCCAGCATCAATCCTGCCCAATTTATGAATGGATTGTGGCTTGCATTATCGAAGGGAAACACCTACAAACTTCCTAAGTTCCCATTTTCTTCCTGAATTCTGGCTACACTCAAGAATAGGCTCATGGTTTTGTGTCCAAGATATTTACCACCTCCAAGCTCTGTGATATGGCCATGTACTGGATAGCTGAAGGGAATGGCGAGCATCTCAGAAAACTCAGATATCAGTGTGACCAGTAAAGTCTCAGTGGAGGAACCCTGCTATGGGCCTTTTGCTTACCTATTGTTCTTTTGCCCTGAATGTCAGGAAGGGCTTTGCCTCACTCCACCCCTTTCTGAAGCCTGAAGAAACCAGTTTTCAAATGGAAATGAGTGGGCATCACCTGTGGCTCTTTGCTTAACTGCTTTGGAAAGGGATGTGTCTGCATCAGTCTCTTGGCCCTGTGTGAGGCTGTGGCTTAGATTACCAACACCTGATGGATGTAAAGAAAGATCCCATGTGTGCATACAAAATCAAAATGGCAAAAATTCGCAGTCATTGTAGATGAAGTCTCTAGCCTTTCTCTGTAAAGTTCCTGACCTCCATCAAGGGGAATAGGGATCCTTTGGGTCAAATGAATTCTTCAAAACCATGCAGAGGCAAATCCATAAGTGCTTCGGTTTTTTCTTGACTCCATTTCACATAAAGAATCTAAACGCCAAAGTCAGAAGGCCTCAAATTGGAGAAGTGGAAAAGTATTAATGGCAGACTTATTTGATCACTCCTGGTTCACAAGAAGGGTGTCCAGGCCACCGTGACTTTAGTCACACACACACACACACACACACACATATATATATATATATATATGTATATATATATATATATATATATATATATATATATATATATATATACACTCTCCAGATTTTTCAAAATATGAAATATGTGTCTTATTTTACACTCACGAAATTCATTCATATTCATATACGTAAATTTATAATCAACTTTCCAAAGATTATTCTTAGAAATATTCATTAACCATAAAAACATATTTCTTTCCTATACTGATAAGTAACTTGAGTGAATGGTGCACACAAATCCTAATATTTCTACAGTACCTGACCCAGTTTAACATCAATGCAAGTAGATTCCAATCGGACATAATGTGTATTTTGACGTTCATTTTTATTCAACACTGGTAGATTACTATTTCTTCAATTTATGCACATCATAGGATATATATTTCATCCACAAGTTAGAAAATTAATAGGCATTTGTTTCACTATCAATCATTTCCTGCTTCAGAGCACATGCATTCCTCCATGTTTCTCGACTGGTCTTTTCATGAGAAAAGGGATGGACAAGGCAAGGTAAGGCAACTAAGATAGCACCGAAGACACGGAAACAGTCCTATTTGGTTGCAACCGGATTTAGAGGGCATTGCTTCTGTTGTAATCATTTAATCCCCTGCACCCCAAGTTTAAATTGTTTCAGAATTTTGTACCCAACATGGGTGAGAGGGGCTCAGAAGTTCACAATCTGCAGAAGTTTATAAAAAGCAGTTTTTGTTTCTGTTTTTTTTTTTTTCTCTGTTCTGGGCAAGTTAACATTTTAAGGATACCGGGAATGGGGCAGAGCTATTTTCTTCTCTTTTTTTTTCTCTCAGCCAGATGTTACCATGGAGCCCAGTTGATAACTTCTTTATCTTAGAAATGTAGCCATCTCTGTGAAGCCCCAGCTCAAGGCCAGAGGCCTTGTTTACATATTGCCAGCATTATGACTGACTCTTTCCAAACACATTATTTTCGATTTCCATAATCACTTTTGTAGCAAAACTAACATATCTTCATGATAAACCGTAACCCTAATATTAATATTAGATGTATCATTGGTTGGAATGAATGATTGTATATCAATATAAGATTTCTTATATATTTTCAGATATCTATTCAATCCGTTATTTAATGTGGAACCAGTTATATTACTTATTCACTTATGGTCTATTCATGCATTATCTCTATATTCAATGACACAGTGTACACCTCTTTGTACCCCCAATACCCATTTATATGTCTTCAAAATATTGCTCCCAGAAATGGTGGAAGAAACACTCATGTCACCACATCTACATATACATTTTATCACAGTAGTATTCTGGAGACAAATGTAAAGGTCACACTTTTGATTGTACCAAAGCCTAAATGGAAAGTGAGCATGGATTACAAAAAACATCCATGTCAAAGTTGCCTAATGCTCTCAAATGTCAATCCTATTGGTGACTACATATTTGTTTCTTCTTAAGATTATATATTCTAACTCAATTCTGTTGAAAATGTCTAATCGTATCACGCACTTTATACTTTGCCTGATTTCGTAATGTCTTTATTGATATCTGCTTTCCTACATATTTTCCCACTTCATTATTGTGACTGTTCACATGTGCTGACATTTACATTCACTCTCTAACCGAACCCCTATTGCTAAAGATATTGTTTTCCAAATCCTATACTCACTCTTCTTCCTAAACCTACCGACTATCTTCTTAATCTTACCGACTATCCGTTTATGACTGGATTTTCTCTTCTACATTCAAACATCCAAGTAATGTTCCTGCAAGCGTCGGTGGAAGAGATCACCAAGATAGTGTCTCATGCAACAGCAAGGGGTTAATTGGGGGTCCAGCAAGCTGGGGCTCAGAGCTCACATGAATAGAGCAGAGAGCCCTGAGAACAGCTTAAGCAGAGCTTATATACTTTCCTTGGAGAGGGCAGGGATGGAAATTTATTGATGGGTCAGAGCGAGTGGGTTGTTAGTGTGAAACTGGGTGAGGGAATACATTCTGCAATTTGGCAGTTGGGGACAGCACAATCTGGGAACAAGATTACAAACAGTTCTCAATATTTCAACAGTGTTTTGTTAAGCATACAGAAAAACAGGAAGTTACAAGTACCTTTTTTGTTAACCTTTCATTCCCCACTTCTTCTTCTTGCTACTTTTAATCATAAAAGTGATTATTGGGACGCGTCACATTCTATGTCTGCTAGTGGGGTATTACCATAAGTTTAACTTATCCAATTTGAGCTTGGAGAAAAGAAATTACATGGTTGAGCAAACAGGGTTTTATAGTTAGCAATAATATGAGGATTATTATTGGACAGGCCAGGGTTGATAAAAGCGTAGATAAGCAGGGGGACTGTGTGAACCAAGACTCAAACCACCCTTTTTGGGCCTCTCTCTCTCGTTGACGCTTTTCAAGGCATCCTTTTATTTTACTCAAAGGTTTTTTTTACAACCTCAGTATGGTCGGCATCAAAACAACATTCTTACATCAATGCAGCACAAAGGCCCCCTTCTCTCATGAAGAGGAGGTCCAACTCTCAACTGGAGTGTAAAACAACTTCAGAGAGACATGTTAAAGATTCCTGCAAAGCTGTGATGGAGGTTTCTATTATCTTTAAGTTTTGGTCTCTTGCTGCTTCTATTTGGGTCATTTGTTGTGTACCATGGAGCAGGGCAGTGGTTCCTGTGACTACCACTGCCGCAACTCCAATTCCTAATATGATGGCTAAAGTGAGGGATATATGTTCCCAGTGGAACCGGGTTGTATGCCCCCGTGTTTGAACTTCAAATGAACCTGGGTCATTATAGAGCAATCTGGGAGACATCTTCACCATTACACAATTAATCACATCTGTTGACCATTTCATGAAAACATGAACAATGTTTAAGTATATAGAATTATACTGTTGTAGGGACGGACAAGGCACGGCACTTAAGATAGCACCAAAGACAGGGAAACAGTCCTATTTGGTTGCAACCGGATTCAGAGGGCATTGCTTCTGTTGTAATCAATTAACATCCTGAACCCCAAGTTTAGGTAGTTTCAGAATTTTGTACCCAACATGAAAGAGAAGGGACTCAGAAGTTCACAGTCTGCAGAAATTCACAAAAAGAAGCTTTTTTTTCTGTTTTTTCCTTTATTGTGGGCAAGTTAACTTTTCAAGGACACCTGGGAGGCAGAGAGCTTTTTTTTCCTTTTCTTTTATCCCCCTGCCAACTGTTACCATGGAGCCCAGTTTGTAAATTTTTATCTTAGAAATGTAGCCATCTCTGTGAAGCCCCAGCTCAAGGCCAGAGGCCTTGTTAACATATTCTGTGAAAAACTATTAAGGGGGTGTCTAGCTTAGGAGTGCTGATTTTTCCAGCCAGTAGCCAAGTAGAACAGGGCAACAGAAAAAGAGGAAGTTAATCTACACTGAACTCATTTTTAGAGACTCTTTTGCTGAAAGTCCTAAAGTCAGCCATGGTGAAGACTTCTGGAGAAGTTCAGTGAAGATTTTTCTGTGGGCCTGGTACAGAGGGGGAAGACGGGGAAGGCGGGGGGTGAGAGCAGCTCCGTGGATCTGAGAATAAGGAAGGAGAGATGTAAAGGAATAATGGGAAAGGGGTTTGGGATTTTCCTAGCAACATAAATTGAGCAGTAGAATCGGTAGAGCAGAAAGGAAGACGGGAGTGAGTATCCCAAAAAGCTTGTGAGGGACTTTAAATTCTTAGTAACCTGTTTTCAGTGATGACAAAGCAACTATAAAGGCCATTTTCATTACATCTTCGATAGGGGTCTGAGGGCTCTCCTAAGCTGGTTTGAGCTTTGGGTTAAGTGGTAAGAGGACCTGGTGGGACCCGGTGTGGGCACTGACAGGAAAAGAGAGAAGTGAGTGGATGGATGGGTACCTCAGTACCTGCTACCTCAGCAAGAGGGCAATGCTCTGAGAACCGGCGGAGGTTTCGGTTTTTGATCTAGTAATTGGAGAAGAGAAATCAGGTTTGCTGAGGTGGGACTGACAGCAGAGAGTCTGGAGCAGAAGGCTGAGTTTGAGGAACTATTGGAGAAGCATAGTTCAGGATGTGAGCGAAAGAGGAAAAAGGCCTTCACATAGGGGAATTTCCTTTCACCCTTTTGAGCACTTGCAGAAGTTAAAAAGGTCACACAGAATTTGAGGATCTAGAGACTCCTCTGTTGGCCACCAGTTTGGGTTTTCTAAGTGGTAATATGGCCAATGCTGTGTACTGAATTTGATGAGGATTTTGGGTTCCACCAGGCAGCCCCTGTATGCTCAAATCCCCATGACTTACAGAAGAAGTCGGCTTTTCCCCCACACAGCCGTGGCGGTTTGTGGCTTTGATAGTCTGCCGGGCAAACATACTAATATAGGCTAGCCAACCTGCATCTGGCTTGCCTGTCCCTACAACCATAATGTTTGTTTCCATTATCTATGGTACAGAAAGGATTTAATGGAATTTTAGTGAGATCCTCTTCATCAGGGATATCCTAATAGGAAAGACCTATAGCCAGCTGACAAATGTCTGGGTGGAGAGATGGCCACCAGGTCCCTAAGGGGACTGTATGCAAGATAGACCATACTTCTTGTCTAGTAGTATTTGTGATCAGCCATCGCTGCTGAAGGGACTGATGAGCGTTAGGACTACGGGTGGCCAAGGAGAGAGTCTATAGCCTTACCCACGTGGCGAATATGCAATTTGAAAGGGTTAACAGTCTTTTCCAGTTTTCAACCAGAGTCTGGACATGGCACAGGCTTGAGATGAGAGGCATGGATCCAGGAAGTGATTCCCTCTACTTTTACTGCTGTAGGTGTTATAAGTAGCACCTGGAATGGTCCTTTCCCGCGGGGTTCCAGGGATGACACCTGATGTCATCTTATGTAGAGGAAGTCTCTTTCTTGATATCAATGTGGATTCCCCTCGTCCCCAGGTTGGAAGGCAGTGGCCAGCTGTTTCCACAGGTATAGCTGAGTTCTTACAAGAGATTTAAGTATGTCAAGCAAGGGTGTGTGGAAGGGATCCTTAGGTCTTAGAGTCGGGGTTAGGTCTCTTAGTGTAGGAAGGGCCCCATAGAGAATTTCATAGGGGGTGAGGTTACACAAAGAAAGAAAGGGAGTATTTCTTGCATGAAACAGTGCATAAGGCAGGAGCATAGTCTAATCTTTTATGCCGGTCTCTAAGCTTAATTTTGTTAAGGTCTCTTTAATGGTTCTATTTATTTTTTTTAAGTGTCCTGACCTCTGGGGTCTATAAGCACAATGTAACTTCCAATTAATCCCCAGGGTCCTGGCAAACCCCTGATTTACCTGGCCCATGAAGGCTGTTCAATTATCAGACCATATTAAATTAGGCAGGACGTGTCTTTGATAAATATCTTTCAGGATCTTCTTGACCACAATTTGTGCCGGTTTTCTTTTTGGTGGGAAAGGCTTCAATCCATCCTGAAAATGTATCTACAAAGACTAGGAGATATTTAAGTCCATACCTTGCTGGCTTAATTTTAGTAACGTCCACTTCCCAGAATTGTCCTGGTCTGGTTCCTCATAGGTGCTTTCCTGCAGGAAGCTTGGAAGGGTAAGCATTAACCAATTGACAGAACTGACAGGCTTTTGTTACCCATTCAATTATTTCCTTTCACTGTGAGTGAATTAGTCTAAAACTCTGTTCTTGATCCTACAGTAATGCCGGCAGTTTTTTTGAACCAAGTTGATTGAGTTGATGTACATTTTTAATGTAGTGTAGGGCTTTCTGAAATTGCAGGCTGGGCTCAGTGAAGTTGAGGAGTTCATTGTCAGTGTTCTTAGATGTTATCAAAAGCTTGCTGGTGCTCAAGGGTCCATTGGAATTGGGCATTCTCATTTAACAGCGGGTATAAAGGAGCAGCTAAGAACACAAACCCAGGTCCATAACCTGCTAAAGCCAGCAGTCCCAAGAAACTCTCTATGTTGTCTCCTGTTAAATGGGGGTGGTATCTGCACAACAGTTTGTTTTCTGGGCTCAGTGAGCCATCATTTACCGCGCCTAAGGAAATACCCCAGGAAGATTACTTCTTGCTTGCAAATTTGGGCCTTTTTGTCCAAAGCTCTCTACCCAAGTTGAGCAAGCTCAGATAATAGTGCTTGGGTCTCAGACTCACAGTTTTCTTTGGTGTTGGCTGCCAGTAGCTGGACATCCACATATTGAAGCAGAATGACTTCGGGGTGCGTAGTTCTGAAGTTGTAGAGATGTCTGTGAAGGGCTTCATCAAAGAGAGTGGGGGAGTTTTTGAACCCCTGTGGAAGTCTAGTCCAAGTTAATTGACAAGACGTTCCGGTTTCTGGGTCTACCTACTCGAAAGCAAACAGCAACTGACTATCTTTATGCAGAGGCAAGCAAAAGAAAGCATCTTTTAAGTACAGAACAGTATAGCATTTTCACTCGGCCACAGCAAAGAGGTTATTGGGGGTCCAGCATGCTGGGGCTCAGAGCTCACTTGAATAGAGCAGAGAGCCCTGAGAACAGCTTTAACAGAGCTTATATACTTTTCTTGGAGAGGGCAGAAAGGGAAATTTATTGATGGGTCAGGGCGAGTGTGCGGTTTGCGTGCACCCGGGTGAAGGAGTATATTCTGCAGTTTGGCAGTTGGGGACAGCACATCCTGGGAACAAAATTAGCAAACAGTTCTCAAGATTTCAACAGTGGTTTGTTAAGCATACAGAAAAACAGGAAGTGACAAGTGCCTATTAACCTTTCACCAAAGCAAAATGGAAAGTGAGCATTGATTACTAAAAGCAACCATGTCCAGGTTGCCTAATGCTCTCAAATGTCAATCCTATTGGAGGCAACATATTTCTTTCTTCCTAAGATTATATATTCAACCTCAACCATGTTGAAAATGTCTAACCCTATTACATTATACTTTGCCTGATTTCCTAATGTCTCTATTGATATCTGCTTTCCTACATATTTTCCCCAGTTCATCATTGTGACTGACTCTTCATATGTGCTCATATTTACGTTCACTCTCTACCCAAAACCCTATTGCTAATGAAACTTTCGTTCAAATCCTATATTCACTCTTTTTTCTAAACCTACTGACTACCTTCCTAATCCTGCCGACTATTCCTTTTTGACTGGATGTTCTCTAGGACATTTAATCATCCAAGGTACAAGGTCCTTTGCCATTGCACATCGATTTATCTGAGATATCTGTTCAGAACATAATTCAAATCAAAGTATCTCACTAAAGGGCCCATTGCCCTTCAGGGCTTCAAATCGTACCTAGATTTCAGGTTTCATACTTATATTTCACCTATATATTCTTGTGAATATCGCAGGTTCCCAATACCATTATTCATCCCGCAGAATGTTTCCTAACCCAAATAGAATATGTTATTAACCCTAACCATACACTGTTCCCTCAATCTAACTTCACAAAAGAGCAGGGACAGAGTTGGTCTTACAATACAGGAATGTAGGGGATCTTTCACCTGCTGAGAACCTCAAAGTTTGATGAGAAATGATCCCTAGAGAAGATGTAGCAGCTATGAAGGACCTGAGAGAGCAAAAGTCAGCTTCCATGGCAAACCACATGTTCAGGATGAAGTGATGTGTCTGAATCAGCCTCTCTCCTAATGATATAAAGAAGATGGACCAAACCAACCCTGTGTGGAGAGCTTCTCCTTGGTGTCTACGGTTGATATACCATTCTAACTTCTGAAAGTGTCACAGGAAGTAGGGGCAGCCTCCATCTCAAGGGACCCTTGGAAACAAGTGTTAGGACAAAGTGGTTGCCAAGGCAGTGACCTCATTCCCTTCCTGTTGGAATTGACCTACCTCACTTATTTGGTGATGTAACTCTCTGAACTTGGGATCCAGGAAGCCAGGCACACAGAGCCAGTCCCAGTCCCATTCCCAGTGGACTTACTTGTTTGGATTTACCAAGGAGACAGTCTGTCTCTCTTGGTACCTAATGGTTTGAGGATGACAAAATGCAAGTAGAGCTCTGAAGATGGGCCTTTAATGAGAAAGCAGGTAGTGGTCAGCACAGGCTCCATACAACTTCACAGAGATGGACAAGAAGACCAGACCTGAGACAGGACAGGCCATTTTGGGGGAACATAGTATGGACCACCAGTCAGAGGACACTCTGGATAGTCACAGACTTACATGGGGGAAGGAGGTGACTTTTTGATTGTGGGTGTGAGTTTGGGGTTTTGTCTCATGTTCTGAGAATAGGTAGGAAAGGTGGTTTGTTTGGTTTAGAGTGGACTGTTTCTAGAAAGTCCTTTGACAAGGCGAGTGTGTCTGTGTCTGTGTATCCCACTGTGTCCTTGGTTGTACATATTAGAAAGCAGAATAGATCAATGGATGTATCCTGTCTAGTAGAAAGCTTCCCAGAATTCATCCTGCCCATTTTAGGAAAGGACTGTTGGTTGCTTTTCGATGGGCAACACCTACTATCTTCCTAAGTTCCTGTTTTCTTCCTGAATTCTGGCCACTCTCCTGAATAGGCTCATGTTTTTTTGTCCAAGATATGTACCACATCCAAGCTCTGTGACATGGCCATGTACTGGATAGCTGAAGGGAATGGCAAGCATCTTACAAAACTCAGATATCATTGTGACTAGTAAAGTCTCAGTGGAGAAACCCTGCATTGGGATTTGCTGACTTATTGTTCTGTTACCCTGAAGTCAGGAAGGTCTTTGCCTCAGGCCACCCCTTTGTGAATTTTGAAGAAAAAAGTTTTCAAATGGAAGTGAATGGGCATCACCTGTGGCTCTTTGCTTAACTGCTTTGGAAAAGTATGTTTCTGAATCAGCCTTGTGGCTCTGTGTGAGGCTGTGGCTTAGATTATCAGCTCCTGATGGATCTAAAGAAAGATGCAATGTGTGCATCCAAAACCAAAATGGCAAAAAGATCAGTCATTGTGGATGAAGTCTCTCGCCTTCCTCTGTAAGTTTCCTGACTTCCACCAAGTGAGAATAGGGATCATTTGGGTCAAATAAGTTCTTTCAAGCGCTGCAAAGTTGCTTTGGTTTCCTAATTACTCCAAATCACATAAGGAATCTAAACCTGACAGTCAGTAGGCCTCAAATTGGAGAAGCAGAGCAGTATTAAAGGAAGAACTATGTGATCAATCCTAGTTCACAGGAAGGGTGTTCAGGCCACCCTGAGGTTAGGCAAATGAGGGGCAAGGGAGCTTATTTTGGACACTCTCTTGGGCTGCGCCATTCATGAAAACCTCTAGCCAAAGGGTATAATGAGTGTATATATGTAAGAAGTTGAGTGCCATGTGAGAGTGATTTGGTTTTAATTGTGGTCATTTGTGTGGCAGTTGGAAGAGATGACTGGGTCCACCTGGTTTTGAACACTGGTGTGATTCTCCTCAGAGACTGAGTTCTGAAACTGACCTCAGAGAAGTAATTGCTTTGGAAAGAGATGTGTCTTAATCAGGCTCTTGGCTCTGTGTGAGGCTGTGGCTTAGATTATCAGCAACAGACGGATCAAAAAAAATGATCCCATGTGTGCATCCAAAACCAATATAGCCAAAAGAGCAGTCATTGTGAATGAAGTCTCTCACCTTCCACTGTAAGGTTCTGAAAGAATAAAAGAAATTGAAATCGAAATGTAATGAACCAGGTTTTGTAAAGTTTCCAAGCTGCACTCAGAACCTGAAATTCCTGTGGCAGTTAAGACAATTCCTGGAACTGCCCATTAGATGTGTGTTGAAATCTTCCCTGACCACCTAGTTACTTAACAACCCCATCCCAGAAGCCGTGCATCTCACCACATATAAATCTCAGGGCTTCAACCAATCAGTTTAAATGTATACCCCTTCTGAGGGCTGACCAATCACCCCCTGCCCCAACTTTTCCCGCCAATGAATGTGCTAATCATGTTTTAGAGTTGTTATTTCATTTTCCCGTGGTACATGATGATTTCCTAAAGGAGGCTATGATGTATGTAAAGTCCCTGAGCTCTCTAAAGAATGTATATAAACTCTGCTCAAGTTGTTCTCCGGGCTCTTTGTTCTTTGCTCCTCTGAAGGGAGCTCTGAGGCCTAGCATTCTGGACCCCCAATAAACCCTTTGCTGATGCATGAGAAATCCTCTTTGTTGTCTTTTCCTTTGATGTTCGCAGCACCTTTTCATCTGGAGGCCCCAGGTGAGATATCCGGGAGCGGTGAATGGAAGACCTCAAGGGAGTCCTCTCGGGGTAAGTAAGGTGCCTCTTTCTGGTTTCGGGTTTCAGGCTAGGGCGTGGCAAAGTGGCTGTTGGTGAAGAGCATTAGCTCTCTCCTATGGTGTGACAGACATGTCACAGAGCCAAGATCACGTCCCTGAGGGACACTCCGGAGGACTAGGGAATTCAAGGAATAGTAGTTTCCTCAACTCGGTTATGTTTTGCTTCAGGATTTGATTTGCCAGCCCATCAGGTTTTGCCGGTAACTCAGTTTTGGTCATTGTTCTGAACTCATGTTGAGTTTACTGTCTGTTTTTATTGTCTAACCCATCAATATTTTCCAGTTACTCAGTTCAAATCTTTGTCTTGGACTCATGTTAAACGTTTACTGTTTGTCTTTGTGTTGTGTTTGTGTCTTCACTGTCCCTGTTTGAGTAACTCCCATTATGGGACAAAGCACTTCCTCTTCTCTGTCCCTGACCCTTGATCATTGGACTGATGTCCGCTCAAGGGCCCAGAATCTTTCTTTTTCAGTAAAACACCGTACCTGGCAGACTCTCTGTGCTTCAGAATGGCCCATCCTCGAATTCAGATGGCCCCAGAAGAATCCTTCCACTTTCCTCTAATCCGAAAATTCAGAGATATTGTCAATCAGCCGGGGCCACGTGGCCACCCAGATCAACAGCCATATACTCCTTCCCCCACATTCCTATCATTCAAACTTTCCGCTCCTCTCCCTCTTCCTTCCATTCTCCCTGAGTCACAAGACTGGACACTCCACCCCCTCCTTATTGTCTACTCTCCCTCCCCAACCCCCAACACAGTTCCTGATGATCCTCCCATCGCTGACTCAGCCTCTCCACTGCTAGAGGCAATTGGGCCAGACCCAAGCCCTCCAGGGGGCTTCCCCACAGCAGCAGCAACCCCTCCTCCCCTGGAGGAAGATGGGCAACCTAAAAGAACCCACCGGCGATGGATAATAGAAAACTCAGAAGCCCCTGTGATGCTCTCTCTCCATCCCTATGGGCCCATGAACCGACCCAACTGGGACCCCAACACCTTTGAAGGTAGGAAGCATCTGTCCACTTATCGCCGGGCTCTAATAATGGGTCTCAGAGTGGCCGCCAGAGAGCCGACCAATTTAGCCAAGGTAAGAGAGATTATCCAAGGGCCTAATGAGTCTCCCTCTATGTTTCTGGAGAGAATTATGGAAGCATATAGAAAATATACTCCTTTTGATCCTCAGGCAGATGACAAAAAGGCATTTGTTACAATGGCCTTTATTGAGCAGGCTGCCCAAGATATTAAGAGAAAGTTA
Source organism: Callospermophilus lateralis (assembly GCF_048772815.1). Taxonomy (NCBI): domain Eukaryota; kingdom Metazoa; phylum Chordata; class Mammalia; order Rodentia; family Sciuridae; genus Callospermophilus; species Callospermophilus lateralis. Next base: position 773,122 of record NW_027514495.1, on the reverse strand, counting down.
CAATGTCTAGATGGGTTACAAAATACGACCTTAAGAGATTTAGACAGAGAAGCTGAGAAAGTATATTATAAGATATATATTATAAGTATATAGTATAAGTATATAAGTATATTATAAGAGAGAAACTGAGGAGGACACGGAACAGAGGAGAGAGAAGGAAAGGGAACAAAAAAAGGATGAAAGGAGCAAAAGGCAGACAAAAGCATTGGCTAAGATTTTCTTCACAGCAGCAAATACGCCAGAAATTAAAAAGCAGGGAGTCAGAAAGGGATACTTGGGCCCACGCCAAAGGCTGTCCCTGGCCTCAGATCAATGTGCCTACTGTAGAGAAAAAGGACACTGAGTCAAAGAGTGCCCCAAAAAGAAGAAGCCACGGCAGCCCGCCATGCTGACTCTAGAAGAGGACTAGGAATGTCAGGACTCGGATCCCCTCCCCGAGCTCAGGGTAACATTTGACGTGGAGGGGACTCCAGTGAACTTTGAAGTGGATACAGGAGCAGTATACTCAGCCTTTAAGGCTTCACTGGGCCCCATATCAAATAAATGGTCCCTAGTTCAAGGGGCTAATGGCACTACTTATCGGGCTTGGACAACTAAGAGGATTATGGAAGTAGGAAAATGAAAAGTCCACCACTCTTTCCTAGTAATCCAAGAATGCCCAGCCCCATTGATGCACAGGGATCTGTTTACCAAACTCGGGGCTAGAGTAACCTTTAACCCTGATGGTCCCCAAGTGGATGTTCTAAAACCTTCAGTAAAAACTCCCATAGTCACAGAATTGACTATGTCCGTAGAAGATGAACATCAACACTTCGTGCCCCCTAGGACTGATCAAAGAGGCAAACTACAACAGAAATGGATAAAAGATTATCCTAATGCCTGGGCAGAAACTGCTGGGTTAGGTCTAGCCATAAAACAACCTCCAATAGTAGTAGAATTAAAAGCCTCTGCCTCTCCAATCAGTGTTAAACAATATCCTCTAAGCAAAGAAGCTAAGGATGGGATAAGTCACCATATTCAGAAATAATTGGCCCTTGGGGTCCTAAGGCCCTGTCAATCAGCCTGGAATACCCCCCTGCTACCAGTAAGAAAGCCAGTAACTAGGGACTACAGTCCTGTTCAAGACCTAAGAGAGATCAACAACAGAGTGCAGGACATTCACCCCACAGTACCCAATCCATATAATTTGCTTAGCACTCTGAATCTGGACCGGGAATGCTACACTGTGCTGGACTTAAAAGATGCTTACTTCTGCTTGCCCCTACATAAGGACAGTCAGTTGCTGTTTGCTTTCGAGTGGATAGACCCAGAAACTGGAACATCTGGCCAAGTAACCTGGACTAGACTCCCACAGGGGTTCAAACCCCCCCCCCACTCTCTTTGATGAAGCCCTCCACAGGGACATAAACGACTTCAGAACTGCACACCCAGAAGTCACACTACTCCAACATGTGGATGATCTGCTACTGGCAGCGGACACCAAGGAAAACTATGAGTCTGGGACCCAAGCACTATTATCCGAGCTTGCTCGGCTTGGATATAGGGCTTCTGCCAAAAGGCCCAAATTTGTCAGCAAGAAGTAATCTTCCTGGGTTATTCTCTTAGGGGTGGCAAATGATGGCTAACTGAGAACAGAAAACAAACCATTGTGCAGATACCACCCCCATCTAATAAGAGACAACTCAGAGAGTTTCTTGGGACTGCTGGCTTTTGCAGGTGATGGATTCCTGTGTTCGCCTCTCTGGCTGCCCCTTTATACCCGCTGATAAAGTGGAATGCCCAATTCCAATGGACCCCTGAGCACCAACAAGCTTTTGATAATGTCAAAAAAAGGTGCTGCTATCTGCTCCGGCCTTAGCACTCCCAGATATAGATAAACCCTTCACTCTCTACATCGAGAAAAAGAAAGGAATAGCATGGGGAGTGTTCACTTAGACTTTGGGACTTTGGAAAAGGCCGGTAGCATTCTTATCAAAAAAACTGAACCCAGTGGCTACTGGGTGGCCCCGTTGCTTAAGAGCTATAGCAGCGGCAGCGCTTCTAATAAAAGATGCTCATTAATGAACGTTGGGACAGAAGCTATCCATTATAGCCCCCCATGCCCTGGAGAGCATCATCTGTCAACCTCCAGATAGGTGGCTATCAAACTCCAGAATAAACTACTACCAGAGCCTCTGGATTAGCAAAGACAGAATAACTCTTGGACCTTCTGCTCCACTCAACCTGGCTGCCAGAAGAATCATCAGGACCTGTCGCTCATGAGTGTCAACACATACTGGCAGAGGAAACCAGTATAGGACGAGACTTGAAGGATCCAGCCACTGCCTCACCCTGAAGTCGTATGGTTTACGAAAGAGAGCAGCTTCCTCCAAGATGGTATGTGGCGGGCTGGAGCAGCAGTAGTTAGCAAAACTACTGTCATCTGATCCTCTGGTCTCCCAGAAGAGACATCAGTCCAAATGGCAGAACTGATTGCCCTTACGAAAGCATTGGAACTAGCAACAGGCAAAAGGGCCACCATATACACTGATAGCCACTATGCATTTGGCAATGCTAATGTGCACAGGGCTATTTACCAGCAAAGGGGGCTATTAACCTCCACTGGGAAAAAAATAAAGAACAAAGTTGAGATTCTCCACCTTCTCTCAGCAGTGAAGGGCACTAAGGAACTAGCTATAGTGCACTGTCCAGGGCACCAGAAGGGAAACGACATCGTTGCAGTTAAAAACAGAAGGGCAGATGAGGAAGCTTAATTGGCAGCCCTAAACGGAGTGACTCTGTTAACTTTTTCCACACCAGGGGGATCAACATTCAGGAGACTTGGCCACACTGGAACATTCAGGCAACTTATAATCTGAGGAGACAGATGCAGAACTCTGGGACCCTACAGAGCCAAGTTTACAATTTCAAAAAGCCCACCATTATGTCAAAGACGTACACTAGCTCACCCACTTAAGCTCAAAGAAGTTATAGGCACACTTAAAGGACCGAAGAAAGGATTTATTATTGACTGACTTACAGAGGAAAGAAATAGCTTAGAAGGTGACTAGAGCTTGTCAAGTCTGCCAATTAGTTAATGCTTACCCATCCAAGCTTCCTGCAGGGAAGCGCTTACGAGGAACCAGACCAGGACAATTTTGGGAAGTGGACTTTTCCTGAAATTAAGCCAGGAAGGTTTGGACTTAAATTTCCCCTAGTCTTTGTAGATACTCTTTCAGGATTGGTTGAAGACTTCCCCATGAAGAAAGAAACGGCTCAGACGGTGCTCATAAAGATTCTAGAAGACATTTTTCCAAGGTTCGGCCTGCCTAAGGTAATAGGGTCCAATAATGGACCGGCATTTGTTGCCCAGGTAAGTCAGGGATTCACCAGGACCCTGAAGATTAATTGGAAGTTACATTGTGCTTATAGATGCCAGAGCTCAGGACAGGTAGAAAAAATGATTAGAACCATCAAAGAGAATTTAAAGAAATTAAGCTTGGAGACCTGCATAAAAAAATTGGACTATGCTCCTACCTTAAGCACTGTTTCGTGCAAAAAGTACACCCTCTGCCTCTTTGTATAAACTCACCACTTATGAAATTTTCTATGGTGCCCCTCCTTTAGTAAGGGACCTAACCCCAACTCTGAGACTTAATGATTCCTTTCACACCCCCTTGCTTGACAGACTTAAAGCCCTTGAACAAACACAGCACCCAGCGATACCTGTGGAAACAGTTGGCCAGTGCTTATCAGCCTGGAGACGAGGGAACCCCACATCGATATCAAGTGGGAGTCTTCGTCTACGTGAGACGGCATCAGGTATCATCCCTGGAACGCCGCTGGAAAGGACAATACCAGGTGCTGCTTATAACACTTACAGTGGTGAAAGTGGATGGAATCACTTCCTGGATCCATGCCACCCATCTCAAACCTGCGCCCTGTCCAGCCTCCGGCTGGAAACTGGAACAGACTGGTAACCCTCTCAAGTTGCGTGTCCGTCGTGTGGGTAAGGCTATGGATTCTTCCCCTGACCACCAGCAGTCTTAATCCCCATCAGCCTGTTCAGCAACAATGGCAGCTATAAATCCTACTGGGCAAGTAGTGTGGTCTATTTCACATACAGCCCTCTTATGGACTTGGTGGCCATCTCTCTACCTGGATATTTGTCAGCTTGCCATAGGCCTCTCTGACTGGGATCTCCCTGACATAGAGGACTTCACACAGATCCCACTCAAACCCAAACCAGGGCAACATAGACCACCTTACCCCATGAATTATGGATATCATCTTCCCCAGCTCAGGTGTAAACTAGCCAGTCTTGATTTTTATGTGTGCCCAGCTGATTTCTGAAGTCGCAAACAGGCCCAAACCTGTGGAGGACCCAGTGACTTTTATTTAAGATCTTGGGGTTGTGAACAAACGGGAGCTACATGGTTGAACCCAAACTCCGCAGACAGTATCATTCAGGTAGGAAAAAATGACACCTGGATTGATCCCAAGTAATGTGCCGCTAGCCAAGTTGTGTCAAAAACTCACTGTGGAAAGAATAGTCTATGTTACCCCCTCAATATAACTTTCACTTCCAAAGGAAGGGGCTACCTCAGAACAACATGGTCTATGGGAAATACATGGGAAATGCGATTCTATATTTATGGCCCTTGTTATGACTTTGGTCACTGGTTCACCATCCTGCTTAAAAAGGAAGAAAATCCCACAGCAATAGGGCCCAATCCCCTCAAGCCAGGAATTAAGCCTCCAAAACCTCCCATGCCTAGATCTACCAGAACCCCTCAACCATCTCATACTTCCCAGTTTCCATCTTTGCCTACTTCCCCAGTCCAGAGTACAGCTGACTCCTGCCCCTGGGAACTAATTAAAGGAACCTTAATTGTACTGAACTCCACACAGTCAGAACTCCTTGCATTTCAACCCATGTATTTGACAGCTTTGTAAATTATTGTTTAATGGTGCAGATACTCCCCAGGGTGGTTTATTATGATGCAGAATCATTTTAAGGTCTACTAGGGGGACAAACAACCTGATATTGCTGGCATCCAGTGTCCCTTACTATAGCCATCCTATTGAGGATAGGAGCTGCTGCAGGAGTGGGTACAGGAACAGCTGCTATGATCCATGGGTCACAACAAATGGCCTGATTAGAAACAGCAATAGATCAAGACTGGAAGACATTAGAGACCTCCATCACAGTGCTGTAGGAATCCTTAAACTCTCTCTCTGAAGTTGTTTTACACGACAGGCGAGGATTAGACCTCCTCTTCATGAGGGAGTGGGGCCTCTGTGCTGCACTGAGAGAAGAATGTTGTTTTTATGCTGACCATACTGGAGTTGTAAAAGAATCCATGAGTAAATTGAGAAAATGCCTTGAAGAGCGCCAGAGAGAAAGGGAGATTCAACAAGGATGGTTTGAGTCATGGTTTACCCAGTCCCCCTGGTTATCTACACTCCTATCTGGCTTAGCTTGACCCCTGATCATCCTTATGGTGTTGCTAACTTTGGGACCTTGTTTGCTTAACCGCATAGTTTCCTTTCTCCAGGCTCAAATTGGGCAGGAAAAACTCATGGTAATCAGACAGAAATACGCTCCACTGGCAGAAATAGAGTGTGAGACCCCGCAATAATTATGATTCATTACTTTTAAGATTAAATGTAGTAAGAAAAAGGAGTGGGAAATGAAAGAATAAAAGAAATTAAAATTGAAACATAAAGAACCAGGTTTTGTAAAGTTTCCAAGCTGCACTCAGAACCTGAAATTCCTGTGGCAGTTAAGACAATTCCCGGAACTGCCAATTAGATGTGTGTTGAAATCTTCCCTGACCACCTAGTTGCTAAACAACCCCTTCCCAGAAACCGTGCAGCTCATCACGTATACATCTCAGGGCTTCAACCAATCAGTTTAAACGTATACCCCTTCTCAGGGCTAACCAATCACCCACTGTCCGACCTCTTCCTGCCAATGAATGTGCTAATCATGTTTTTGGGTTGTTATTTGATTTTCCCGTGGTATGTTGATTTGCTAAAGGAGGCTATGATGTATGCAAAGTCCCTGCCCTCTCTAAAGAATGTAAATAAACTCTGCTCAAGTTGTTTTTGGGGCTCTTTGTTCTTTGCTCCTCTGAAGTTAGCTCTGAGCCGCAGCATGCTGGACACCCAATAAACCTTTTGCTGTGGCATGAGACAGTCTCTTGGTGGTCTTTTCCTCCGACTTTTGACCGACCTTTTTACCTATGAAGGACCTGAGAGAGCAAAAGTCAAATCCATGTCAACTTCCATGTCAAACATCCTGGTCAGAATGAAGGAATGTGTCTGAATCAGCCTCTCTCTTCTTAATGTAGATTAAATGGACCAAACCAGGCCTGTGTACAGAGCTGTTCCCGGATGCCTATGGTTGATATACCATTCTAACTTGTGAAAGTGTCACAGGAAGTAGGGGCAGCCTCCATCTCATGGGACCTTTGGAAGCAACTGTTAGAACAAAGTGGTTTTCCATCACAGTGACCTCATTCAGTTCCTGAAGGAAGTGACCTACACACTTCCTTGGTGATGGAACTTTCTGAACTTGGGATCCAGGAAGCCATGCACCCAGAGCAAGTCTTAGTTTCAGTCCCAGTGGTCTCAATTGTTTGAATTTACCAAAGACAGAGTCAGTGTTTCTTGGTACCTACTTATGTGATGATGGCCAAATTTCAGGAGAGCTCTGAAGAGTGGCTTTTTCTGAGAAAGCAGGTATTGGCTCAACCATGGCTCCTGACAACTTCTAAAAGTTTGCAAAGAAGACCAGATCTGAGATTGGACAGGCCATTTCGTGGGAACATATTATGGCTCACCAGTCAGAGGACACTCAGGATAGTCACAGCCATACTTGGGGGAAGGAGGTGCCGTTGTGGGTGTCGGTGTGAGTTTGTGGTTTTGTCTCATGTTCTGAGAATAGGTAGGAATGGCGGTTTGTAGGTTTGGACTGGAAAGTTTCTAGAAAGTCGTTTGACAACACGAGTGTTTCTATGTCTGTGTATCCCACTGTATCCGTGGTTGTAGACATTTGAAATGCGAATGCATCAATGGTTGTGTCCTGTCTAGTATAAAGCTTCCCAGCATTCTTCCCACCCAATTTAAAAATGGAGTGCGGCTTGCCTAATGGATGGTGAACAGCTACTATCTTCCTAAGTTCCTCTTTTCTTCCTGAATACTGGCCACTCTCCAGAGTATCCTCATGGTTTTGTTTCCAAGATATGTACCACGTTCAAGCTCTGTTACATGACCATGTACTGGATAGCTGAAGGGAATTCGAGCATCTCAGAAAACTCAGATATCAGTGTGACCAGTAATGTCTCAGTGGAGAAACCCTGCTTTGGGCCATTTTCTTACTTATGATTCTATTACCCTTAATGTCAGGAAGGTCTTTGCCTCAGGCCACCCTTTTGTGAAGCCTGAAGAAAACAGTTTTCAAATGGAAATAAATGGGCATCACCTGTGGCTCTTTGCTTAATTGCTTTCGAAAAGGATGTGTCTGAAACAGCCACTTGGCCCGGTGGGGTGGCAGTGGCTTAGATTCTCAGCACCTGATGGATCTAAAGAAAGTTTCCAAGTGTGCATCCAAAACCAAAATGGCCAAAAGAGCAGTCATTGTGGATGAAGTCTCTCACTTTCCTCTGTAAGCTTCCTGAGCTAAATCAAGTGAGAATAGGGATCATTTGGGTCAAATCATTTCTTCAAATCCCTGCAGAGCCTAGCCGATAGGGGCTTGGGTTTTCTATGATACCAATTCACATAAAGAATCTATACCAGACAGTCATTAGGCCTCAAATTGGAGAAGCAGATCAGATATAGGGCAGGCCTATTTGATCACTCTTGGTTCACAGCAAGGGTGTCCAGGCCACCCTTACTTTAGGCAAATGAGGGGCAAGGGTGCTTATTTTGAACAGTGTATTGGGCTGTGCCCTTCATGGAAACCTCCAGCCAGAGTTTATGATGAGTGTCTATGTGGAAGAAGATGAGGAGCATGTGGGAGTGTTTTAGTTTTAATTGTGGTCATTTGTGTGGTGGTTGTAAGAGATGCCTGGGTCCACCTGGGCTTGAACTCTGGTGTGATTCCTCTTAGAGAATACGTTATGGAACTGACTTCAGAGAAGAATCGCCATGAATTGTGTTGGGATTTTAGGAGGCCACACATGAGAGTCGCCCTTGGACACCGAGATCTAATCCCAGAGTGGCTTTCCACAGAGCACTGGGAATCTCAGACAGGATATCACATGATTTTTTTTCTGAAAGACTTGGAAGCCATAGTTGAGAGTCAAAACACACATGGACCTTACATTGTAGACCTCAATGGGGCTGGCTTCATGTGACCTTTTGGCCAGTCTTTGGGAACCCTTGCCTGTGAGAGTTCTCTAGATTATTCACTGAAATGTGCTTCCTCTAAATTTAATGGTTCCTTAATGAATTGAAACCCACAGTTTCTCCAACTTCATATTTGAAAATGGCTAGATAAATACCATGAAATTTTTGAACTTCCCATGGCCACCTGCCACTGGAGAACCTTTGGATGTACAGTTGCTGATCCTGAGTGTACCAGACAGTGCCTTGATTGACTGGGTTTTATGAAAATGGTGTAGAACAGAGATGCCAGTATTTTGGGGCCTGCTGAGTAGTGGGCCAAAAGCTGTTGTGTGCAGCTGTGTGATAAAACATCTGTGGTCGGGACATGTGATTCTGCCATTGACTTCCAAATGACTTGGGGCTGACATGTTACAGACAGGAATCACTTATATGTCTGAAACCTCTCCATAAAAGGCATTTTGTTATATGGAGATGTTTCAGGGCAATGTTCAGAATCAGGTTGCTATGGTCAGAGGGTCAAGCTATGTGGGATAGAAGCCTGGTTGGTGCATTCTCCTGCAGACCCTGACCCACCACGCGTGTCAGGACTCCCTACATCACTGTGTACCAGTTGAAGTCATTGTATTTCATGAGGCAAATACCAAACTCCCAGTGCAGTAGAAAGAAACACCATGAAAAGTGGAGGATGACCAAATGGCTTCACAGTCCACATGCAGAGACACTTAGCTTTCAGTGGCCACAGTTTACCTACAGAGAGAAGTCAGCACTGCTTCCTCATGTTCTTTGGAAAAATTGAAACAATATCCTCCAGGTCTCATAGATGTAGGCCCAGCTTTGATGGTGTCATTTGAATGGAAGCTAAAGCTTCTGACAACAACATATATGTCGAGTGCCCATCGTCAAAGGCAGTTTCTCAAGAAGTCTTTAGTCCGGCAGAGCTCCAGGTTTGTGTAGTGTTTACCTTTTAGACCAGGTTGCAAGAAAAGACCACTGACTCCAATTAAAATCAGATTAAAGCAAGCTTATTATTTCCACCACCCTGGCTGCCTCTCCCTCCCAAAACGTTGGGAACAGGAGAGCAGCCCAGCTTTATAGCCCAGAAAGTTACACAAAAGTGGGGTTAAAAATAACAGAATTCTGACAAGCATCACACTAATGGTATTTTACATTTTTGTTTGCTGGCCCCAACATCAGAATTTATGAGGACCATTAGAGCCTCAGAGAGTGTCGTCTGGCCAAGGAAGGCCAATATTTATGAGGTGTCAACAAAGTTTCAGAGAGGGCTGTTATCTGGTCAGAGAGCCAGGCATGGGTGAGTTCAAGGCACGGGCAGGCTTTCCAAGCAGGTTCAGATCTTGCTGCAATTTATAGTTAAGCCAAAATTATCTTTTCACGGCTTTGTGGCAAGATGGCTCCCAATTTTAATAAAAGATCATGTTGGGTCAATCATTCCCCCCTTATCTAATGTGTTTTTTTCATATATTTGATTGGGTAGGAAGAGCACTGTGGGAATTTTAATCCCTCAGGTAATAGTCTCCCGATTTTTTGAACTCACCCAAAAACAGGTCTCCCTGATTTTACCTGACTTAATTAATTACTTATATTGATATTCTATTTATTTTTGTCTCCATTGTTGTAAGAAGAGAGGCGTCACTCATTTAGACTTCTTCTGAGCTGAGAGAGGGTGACGTGAGGGGGGACCGCCTGAGGGACATTAGTCGCCTTTTAGAAGTCAGTTAGGTTTGAAGTCTGGATGGGGAAGAACAGGTAGTAAAGTCATCTGGGAATGGGTTCTTCTATGAGAGAAACAAAAAAACATGAGTACTTAATAAATGTTGCAGCAGCTGGAACATGTCACTGTATAGAAGTTCCCTCACCAGTCTTTAATATCCCCAGTTATCAGGACTGTCAACTTAATATTTAACTTTTAGTGTTACATTTGTCCCTCCCCATAAGATTCAGTTTAATAATTTAATGTCATCTGATCTTGCAAAATATTTTTACTAGTATGACCTCTGTGTCTAATAGAGAAACCTTTAATTCTCTTACTCATTGCTGGATAATCATACTAACAAATTCCAAGCCTATGTGTTTAGGTTAAGAATATCTGTAGGCCTTCAACTAAAAACTTCTGCCACTGGCAGATAATCTTGATAGCCTCTTTTTATAGTTATCAGCCATTCCTGTCTGAGAATCCTTCTTTGTAGCCTCCAGTCTTACTTATTTTGGGAGGCTAACATAAAGTGTATACCTTAAAATATTATTATTACTATTATTATATAAAATGCCCAGAAATGGCTGTAATTTGTTTTTAACTGTCTTTTCTAAGTGTTTAAGATGAAGCAGTCAAACTGACTTTTGTTTCTATCTATTCTGAACAGTCAGCTGAGATTTTATGGGAGTCATTCCTGGGGAAACTTGAGAGCAGCTTCTCAGTTCTGCTAGTGCCATTTGCGCTAGGTGGGTCCAGGTCTTGCTTGACCATGTGGCTTCCCTCGGAAGCATCAGGGATGTTTCCCTTCTCTGATGACTCTCCTCTTCTTAGCAAATACACTGATTGGCTTTCTGTTCTCCAGTGGTCTCATTAATCTCCCTGATCAGGAGGTTATGCGGTTCAGAGTTGCAAAGCTCTTTAGAGAAGTCCGCTGTTCCCTGGATACAGACTGACTCAGAGGGCAAGAGCCAAATATTGGTTTTCTTGTCCCTTTTCATATAACTTTAATTTAAAATCCTAATCTTAAACATCCATCAAATAAATTTTAACAGACTTATATAAAGAATACTGGGCTTTAATGTCTATAATTTAAAATTATTTATCTTTTTATTATTTGGGATCTGTATTATTCTGTCTGTCTTGTAGGTGATGGCTAATTATCTTAAATTAACCAATGTTGTGTTCTTAAAGCAACACTGCTGTAAAACACTAACAGGGAATCTTTATATCACCCATAAGGAAATTACAAAATAAAATTAACAACAGTAAACAAACTTAGTTCGTGTAATAGCTACCCTAAAATTTTTGGCTGAGTTATACATTATATCCTCTGTTTGAGATGCTAGTAATGTTGACAGGAAAAAAAAAACTTTTGAAAATAACTTTAAATGAAATAACATCTGACCTACTGCTTTCGCAGTCATTCTCACATAATAAGATGGGACACAGAACCTTATCTCAGGTAAGGCAGGGCTCTTTATTAATCTTAAGTGTTTTAATTCTAAAGCTAATCTTTGTTTTTTAAATATCATTTTACAAAGTTTACATAAATTATTTGAGGTCACATGAACATTAGCTAACACCGTATGATATAGCTTTTAAAACATGAATTAAAAAAAGGCTGAAAGTTTTTAACCTTTACATAGATTAGGCTCTCATTAACTTAAAATACATTTAAATTGTTCCCCAATATAAAAAGTAACATAAAAGTTTACATATCTTATTGACAACAGGTAAATAAATCCTATATATATATTTTACCATACAACTTCAGAACACCACCTTGATATAATGCTCTTTTAAAGTTTCTACCTTACAGACTTGTATACCTGGAAGATATGAGCACATTAATAGCATCACAATTGCATTGATGTTTCTACATTAACCAAGTTTAGCTTTTAAAGAAATGGCAGTACAGTGCTCTAAAATAACAGTTCTTATTTAATCAGTTGTTTAATTTTTATGGTTGCTTGCTCTAGAAAAATAAAACTTAATAACCACAATGTTATGGGTAAACTTACGTTTTGAGAAATTTTTGTCTCTTTAACACATGACTGATTTTTACAATCTCTTACAGACTTTAGGACAAACTTATACAGACCTTAGTAAATCAATCAGGTATCTAACAAAAGTACTCATGAATGAGTAAACCCATATCAAATTTACTTTACTTATTTATCAAAATATTAGACAAATGTATTGAACAGTGTACCATTTTTTGTTTAAGAAAAAGTTCTAGAACCAAGGCATATTAGACCTTTTGTCGGCATTAATATTTTATTAGATTTTTGAACACCTAGAAAAACTTGTAAGGTTAAATTTAAAGACATTTATTTTTATCTGTTTATCCAATTTAAATTGTACCAATTAAATCATGAGAATTTAAGATCTTTGGATCCACGTTTTAAAATTTGTTTATATGAGTGCTTTTTTTATGAGTGCTCCTTATATGTGTTAATTTGTATAACATATATATGATATACGGATATATGTATATATAGACATACAACACTAACAAAAGTATGCACACATAATAATAGTAAAGGCCTTGTAGCTTTTTGCAGTTGAAATCTCCATTGCAATGTTTCAAAAACTCCACTGTTGGTCAAAGATAGAGCTAATCAGAAAAACATTAACCTAGGTCTGTAGGATCAAAATCATGAGCTCAAAAAAAGAATACAGAATCTAAGGAAAAAAATAAGAGTCCTAGAAAAAATGACTGGCCAGTAATTAGTAAATACCATACAATTTACCTTTTTTCCTGCCTTAGGCCTCAGATCAGTCTCCTACTGAGCTTGCAGGCTTCTTTCATTTGCATTTCAACAAAAGTCCTTGCTGAGGTCTGAAAGGAGCAGGGTAAAACTGCTATTCTGAGCAGACACTCAGGCCTAAGGCATTTTAACCATAATTTTGAGGTTTGGATGTTGAAAATTATGATACAATTTTAAGATGAAATTCACAAAATTTTATATCTTTACATCTTGTTTTGTCAACAGATACCATAATATGATTTACTATACTTGTCCAAATTAATGCACTGGTACACACTGTGATATTTTCTCAGTCTACCCAATTCAAAATTGGTGAAAAATAAAACTGAATGTTTGGGAAGTTACTTGCCAACTTGGAAGTAGAGTGCTTTAGTTTTCCATCCTAAGCATTTAAGTTATCTGGCATGAATTATCTGAAATCATAAACTAAACAATTACCTAAACCCAACTTTTAACTGCAAGATTGAGCAATGCTACAAAAACCTATCCAGATACCAGATTGTTACAATAAAACATCATCATTTAGACACACATTGAACTAATATCATTCCCAAGAAACAATTTATAATATCAGCACATTATTGCACATGTCTTAAAGGGCCAGAAACAAAGACACAAGACAGACAGAAAGGAGCTCCAGACTATGGCTGACAGACAGAAGCCTTAAAAACAGAGCAGATAAGAGAAAAATCTCCTACACCAGTGGCAGGATAGATGTCCTCACAAGGGGATCAGATGTTTTCACAGACAGCAACCTGAAATGTAATATCAAGGGTTTCCATGGTGACTTTACTGCATTTAGTGTCTCCTTTTTCTTTTTCTTTTTTTTAAGAAGACAGAGGTGGCATAATCCTTACAGTGCAGGGAACGAAGAAAGGAATTCCCTGAAGCAACAGGGCTTTGGTAGATCCTGGGAGTTCCTCAGTCCCTCCTTTTACTTATAGGATTAGCTCCTCTGGTTTGGTTCCACCCCAATCTCGCTCCATCTCCTAACATTTCAGTAGTCAGCTCTCAAAAAGTTCCAGGGTCGGGGGGTTATCAAAATTTGTAACTTAAATTTCGGTTTCTGACCTTGAAGCGAATTAATACCTATTTAATAATGAGGACAGGGTTTGAGAAAAATAAAAAGGGAGGTTTACTGCTTTGCTAACAAAGCAGAAACACAGGGGACTCTGCCCAAATGTTGTGACTCTCTTGAACTGGAGCAACAAGGGGTTTTAAAGGAGTTTCCATTGTTAACCTGGGAGATACTCTGTTCTTTGGTGGCCAGCAGGCATTGCCCTCTGCAGTGAGTGAGTTCCAGGCTGCCAGCTAGGGGCTTCTCTCATCCTGCTTAACAAAGGGGGGTAAACTTCAACACAGTTTTTTAGAACACAGTCCAAAGGGTGTAAGGCTTACTTGCTTTATTACCCATTTTTACGTCCAATATCTTTAAGTTTTTACCACAGAAATCACACAACAAAATGCACAAAAACAAACAAACAAAAAAACATATAGAACACAGAACAAAACACAAAGAAACAGAAACCTGGTGAAGATACAGAAAAACAGAGGAGCAATGAAATGTCTTGCTGAAGCTCCGGGGTAGGAGCTCCTGCGTGCCCGGCTGCACCTTTCTACCCTTTCAGAGAAATTCCATACAGAACAGAACAGAGGACAGAACAATTCTTGTTACTGTCCTGGACAGGAGTACATGTGAGCCTCCCCAGGCCACCTCTCTGTCATCAGAAGACATCTCCCTTAACCGGATATCAGATGTTATAAAGGCACCACCTACCTATGGAGGCCTCCTCCACCAGGTGCTTGCTAATAGTTTTAGTGCGATGGTTCACTGCAGTGCTCCGTGGACCGAATGCTCACTCCAAGGCTTTGGAACTTGGCTCTCCAGCCCTGAGCCCTGGAGGAAAGGCCAGCGTCAGAATTTACAGCAGTCTGGTCTTATGATCTGATCACGTCATCTCGCTGGGGAACTCCAAAATGTTAGTCCAGGATGCAAGAAAATACCACTGACTCCAATTAAAATCAAATTAAGGCAAGCTTATTAGTTCAACCGGCTAGGCTGACTCTCCTTCTCAAAACGGCTGGAAAAAGACAGCATCCCCACATTTCCTACACCCCAGCTTTATAGCCCAAAAAGTTACACAAAAAGGGAGTATCAGAAAACAGAACTTTGACAAGCATCACACTAATTGTAGTTTACATTTTTTATTTGCTGGCCCCAGCATCAGAAATTATGAGGACCATTAGAGCCTCAGAGAGGGTCGTTGTCTGGCCAGCGAAGGCTAATATTTATGAGGTTTCAGTAAGGTTTCAGAGAGGGCTGTGATCTGGTCAGTAAGACAGGCATGGGTGAGTTCAAGGCATGGGCAGATATTCCAAGCAGGTTCAGAATTTGCAGTAATTTATAGTAAAGCAAAAATTATCTTTCCATGGCTTTGTGGCAAGATGGCTCCCAATATTAATGAAAGATCAGGTTGAGTGATCACCCCTGTCCCTTCCTTTTGGAAACTCCTCTACCACCTCCAAGGTTGTGAACTCCTGAGCATTTTCCATTCCAGATAAGTATTCACAGAATGTCTAACTCTTCTCCTCTAATTGTGTCTTACTTGGGGCAAAGGTAATGTCAAAGCATTGTTCTGGATGAGAGTGGGAAGATTATTGTATATCACATATTTGCATACACATTGGATTCATTTTCCAATTTTCCATTTGAAATACTGAATTCCTGGCACTAACCCATACCCTACTAGACTCTGACTAATAATCCTAATATGATGGTGAAACATAACCCAAGCAGAATAGAAATACAAGCCGTTCAGAGGAGGCATGGTGTGTAGTTGGAATTGCCTTTTGCATTATATAGTATAGGAGCTATAAATCTAGTCAATTTTTTGTTGAAATAATTCTACATGTGTTTTTAAAGTTAACAAATATGGGAATCCTGTCTCCCTTTCTCTGTAGCACATGTATTTTTATATGCACATAGAGAATCCTACCTGGTATCACACGTACATACTTGTGAGGTGGCTGAATTGGCAGATACAAATTGTGAGAAGACATCACTACTCCTAAACGCTGTTCAAACTGAAAATTCAACCTATGGGTGAGCTTCCTAGTTCAATAACATTATACATAAATCCATGTTCAGTAAAATGAATATTTTTGCATCTGTGGATTATATATATTTCATGATGAATTTCGATTGGCATATATATTGCTACTTTTTTTCTTTTTTTGGTTGTTCAAAACGTTACAAAGCTCTTGACATATCATATTTCATACATTAGATTCAAGTGGGTTATGAACTCCCATTTTTACCCCAAATAAAGATTGCAGAATCACATTGGGTACATATCCACATTTTTACATAATGCCCTATTAGTTAATGTTGTATTCTGCTACCTTTCCTATACTCTATGATCCCCCCTCTTTCCCCCTCCCATCTTCTCTCTCTACCCCATCTACTGTAATTAATTTCTCTCCTTGTTTATTTTCCCATTCCCTTCACAACCTGTTATATGTAATTTTGTATAACAATGAGGGTCTCCCTTCATTACCATGCAATTTCCCTTTTCTCTCCCTTTCCCTCCCACCTCATGTCTCTGTTAATGTAAATCTTTTCTTCCTGCTCTTCCTCCCTGCTCTGTTCTTAGTTGTTCTCATTATATCCAAGAAGACATTTGGTATTTGTTTTTTAGGGATTGGCTAGTTTCACTAAGCATAATCTGCTCTATTACCATCCATTTCCCTGAAAATTCCATGATTTTGTCATATTTTAGTGCTGCGTAATACTCCATGGTGTATAAATGCCACATTTGTTATCCATTCATCTATTGAAGGGCATCTAGGTTGGGTCCACAGTGCAGCAATTGTGAATTGTACTGCTAAGAACATCGATGTGGCAGTATCCCAGAGTTACACTATTTTAAGGTCTTCAGGAAATAGTCCAAGAAGGGCAATAGCTGGGTCAAATTGTGGTTCCATTCCAAGCTTTCCCAGGAATCTCCATACTGCTTTCCAAATTGGCCGCACCAGTTTGCGGAACAGCTCTCCTCATAGGCCTCATTTGGTCCATCTTCTCTACATTAAGAAGAGAGAGGCTTACTCAGACACAACCCTTCATCCTGACCAGGTTGTTTGCCAGGTTGTTTTGGTCTTTCAGGTCTTTCATAGCTGCCTACATTTTCTCCAGGGATCAAATATGCATGGACCTTTGAGGTTCTCAGTAGGTGGCAGATCCCCTACATTGCTGTATTGCAAGACGAAACCTGTCCCTTCTCTTTTGTAAAGTTAGATTGAGGGAACAGTGTATGGTTAGGGTTAATAACATGTTCAATTTGGGTTCGGAATCATTCTGATTGATGAATAATGGTATTGGGAACCTGCGATATTTATAAAACTATAGAGGTGAAATATAAGTATAAAAACAGAAATCTAGGTAAGATTTGTAGCCCAGAAGGGAATGAGGCCCTTTATTGGGATACTTAGCTTTTAATTATGTTCTGCACGTTTGTCTCAGATAAATTGATAATCAATGGCATAGGACCTTGTACCTTGGAAGATTGATTGTAGAAGAGAACATCCACTCAAATTTGGATAGTCGGTAGGATTAGGAAGAGAGTCGGTAGGTTTAGGAAGAAGAGTGAGTATAAAATTTGGATCAAATGTTCTTTAGCAATACGGTTTCATTTACACAGTGAATGTAAATGTCAGCACATGCGAAGAGTCAGTCACAATGATGAACTGCGGAAAATATAGGAAAGAAGATATCAATAGAGACATTACAAAATCAGGCAATTGTAAAGTGAATGATAGGTTTACACATTTTCAACAGGATCGAGATTGAATACATAATTTTAGGAAGAAACAAATATGTAGTCACCAATAGAAATGACATTTGAAAGCATTATGCAAACTGGAAATGGATGTTTTTAGTAATCCATATTCAACTTCCATTTAGGATTTGGTGCAATCATAAGTGTGACCTTTGCATTTTGTGCCCAGAAAATTATTGTGATAAAATATATATGTAGATCATGTGACATTAGTATTTTTTCCACCATTTGTGTGAGCAATATTTTAAGACATATAAATTAGTATTGGGGGTACAAAGTGGTGTACCCTGTGTCTATGAATATAGAGATAATGCATGAATAGAACATACTGTAAATAAATAATATAACTGGTTCCACTTTAAATAATGGATTGAATTGTTATCTGAAAATATATAAGAAATCATATATTGACATACAATCAATAATTCCAACCAGTTATATATCTAATTGTCATCTTAGGGTTATTGTTTATCATGAAGTGTGTGTGAGTTTTGCTTAAAAAGTGATTATGGAAGTCGAAAATAATGTGTTTGGAAAGAAGTCTCATGAAATTACCAGTCAAGAAATATGGAGGAATCCATGTGTTCTGAAGCAGGAAGTGATTGAAAGTGAAACAAATGCCTATAAATTTGCTAAATTGTCGATGAAATATATATCCTGTGATGTGCATAAACTGAGGAAACAGTATGTACCAGTGTTGAATAAAAATGAACGTCAAAGTACACATCATGTACCATTGGAATCTACTTGCATTGATGTTTAACTGGGTCAGTTACTGTAAAAATATTAGGATTCGCGTGCATCATTCACCAAAGTTAGTTTTCTTTTTTTTTAAATTTTTATTTATGCTTGTTCAAAACATTACATAGTTCTTGATACATCATATTTGTCACTTTGATTCAAGTGGGTTATGAACTCCCATTTTTACTCCGTATACAGATTGCAGAATCACATCAGTTACACATGCATTGATTCACATATTGCCATACAAGTGTCTGTTGTATTCTGCTGCCTTACCTATCCTCTACTATCCCCCCTCCCCTCCCCTCTCCTCCCCTCTTCTCTCTCTACCCCCTCTACAGTAATAAATTTCTCCCCCTTGTATTATTTTTCCCTTTCTTCTTGTATGTAATTTTGTATAACCCTGAGGGTCTCCTTCCATTTCCATGCAATATCCCTTCTCTCTCCCTTTCCCTCCCACCTCTCATCCCTGTTTTAATGTTAATCTTCTTCTCATCCTCTTCATACCTATTCTGTTCTTAGTTAATCTCCTTATATCAAAGAAGACATTTGGCATTTGTTTTGAAGGGATTGGGTAGCTTCACTTAGCATAATCTGCTCTAGTGCCATCCATTTCCCTGCAAATTCTATGATTTTGTCATTTTTTAATGCAGAGTAATACTACATTCTGTATAAATGCCACATTTTTTTATCCATTCATCTATTGAAGGGCATATAGGTTGGTTCCACAGTCTTGCTATTGTGAATTGTGCTGCTATGTACATCGATGTAGCAGTGTCCCTGCAGCATGCTCTTTTTAGGTCTTTAGGGAATTGACCGAGAAGGGGAATAGCTGGGTCAAATGGTGGTTTCATTCCCAGCTTTCCAAGAAATCTCCATACTGCTTTCCAAATTGGATGCACCAATTTGCAGTCTCACCAGCAATGTACAAGTGTACCTGTTTCCCCACATTCTCACCAACACTTGTTGTTTGACTTCATAATGGCTGCCAATCTTACTGGAGTGAGATGGTATCTTAGGGTGGTTTTGATTCACCTTTCTCTGACTACTGGAGATGGTGAGCATTTTTTCATGTACTTGTTGATTATATGTCCTCCTCTGAGATGTCTGTTGAGGTCCTCGGCCCATTTGTTGATTGGGTTATTTGTTATCTTATTGTTTAATTTTTTGAGTTCTTTGTATACTCTGGATATTAGGGCTCTATCTGAAGTGTGAGGAGTAAAGATTTGTTCCCAGAATTTAGGCTCCCTATTTACCTCTCTTATTGTTTCTTTTGCTGAGAAAAAACTTTTTGCTTTGAGTAAGTCCCATGTGTTGATTCTAGTTATTAACTCTTGTTATTAACTCTTGTGCTATGGATGTCCTATTGAGGAATTTGAAGCCCGACCCCACAGTATGTAGATCGTAGCCAACTTTTTCTTCTATCAGACGCCATGTCTCTGTTTTGATATCAAGGCCCTTGATCCATTTTGAGTGAACTTTTGTGCATGCAAGAGAAAGGGATTCAGTTTCATTTTGTTACATATGGATTTCCAGTTTTTCCAGCACCATTTGTTGAAGATGCTATCCTTCCTCCATTGCATGCTTTTAGCTCCTTTATCAAATAGAAGATTGTTGTAGCATTGTGGATTAATCTCTGTGTCCTCCATTCTGTACCATTGGTCCACCCGCCTGTTTTGGTACCAGTACCATGCTGTCATTGTTACTATTGCTCTGAAATTTAGTTTGAAATCTGGTATTGCTATACCGCCTGATTCACACATCCTGGTTAGAATTGCTTTTGCTATTCTGGATCTTTTATTATTCCATAAGAATTTCATGATTGCTTTCTCTATTTTTACAAGAAATGCCGTTAGGATTTTGATTGGCATTGCATTAAACCTATAGAGAACTTTTGGGAATATCACCATTTTGATGATGTTAGTTCTTCCTATCCATGAACAGTGTATATTTTTCCATCTTCTAAGATCTTTTTCTACTTCTCTTTTTAGGGTTCTGTAGTTTGCATTGTATAAATCTTTCACCTCTTTTGTTAGGTTGATTCCCAAGGATTTTAGTTTTATTTTTTCAGGATATTGTGAATGGAGTGTTTTTTTTTCTCATTTCCGTTTCAGAAGTTTTGTCACTGATATACAGAAATGCCTTAGACTTATGATTGTTGATTTTATATCCTGCCACATTGCTGAAATCATTTCTTACTTCTAGTAGTTTTTTTTTTTGTAGACCCTTTTGGGTCTTCTATATATTGAATCATATCAGCTGCAAGTAGTGATAATTTAAGTTATTCTTTTCCTATTTTCATGCCTTTTATTTCTTTCATCTGTCTAATTGCTCTGGCCAGTGTTTCGAGAACTATATTGAATAGAAGTGGTGGTAGAGGACATCTCTGTCTTGTTCCAGATTTTAGAGGGAATGCTTCAATTTTTCTTCATTCAGAATAATGCTAGCCTGAGGCTTAACATAGATAGCTTTTACAATGTCGAGGTAAATTCCTGTTATCTCTAGTTTTTAAAATGTTTTGAACATAAAGGGATGCTAAGGGTCTATCCTTCTTATTTATTTTTTGCAGAACCAAGCTTTAGTTTTGTAATTTTTTCAATAGTTTCTTTTGTTTCAATTTTGTTGTTTTCCGCTCTGATTTTAGTTATTTCTTGCCTTCTGCTACATTTGCTGTTGTTTTGCTCTTCCTTTTCTAGGGCTTTGAGATGAAGTGTGAGCTCATTTATTTGTTGTTCTTTCCTATTTTTGAGGAATGACGTCAAGGTGGTGAATTTCCCTCTTAAAACACCTTTCATTGTGTCCCATAGACTCCGATATGTTGTATCTGTATTTTCATTTATCTTGAAGAATTTTTTGATTTTCTCATTTATGTCTTCTGTAACACATTAATCATTCAGTAACATGTTGTTCATTTTCAATGTGATGTAGGATTTTTCCTTCCTTCTTTTTCATTGGTTTCCAGATTCATTCCATTATAATCCAATAAAATTCATGGTATTAAGTCCACCCTTTATATTTACTGAAGGTTGCTCTATGGCATAATATATGGTCTATTTTTTAGAAGGATCCATGTGCTGCTAAAAAATATTATATCCACTTGATGATGGTTGATATATTCTATATATGTCAGTTAAGTCTAGGTTATTGATTGTGATATTGAGTTCTATAGTTTCTTTATTCAAATTTTATTTGGAGGATCTGTCCAATGGTGAGAGAGGTGTGTTGAAGTCACCCATAATTATTGTGTTGTGGGCTATTTGATTCTTGAACTTGAGGAGAATTTGTTTTATGAACGTCACAGCACCATTTAATGGTGCGTAAATATTGATAATTTTTATGTCTTGTTGGTGAATGGTTCCTTTTAACAGTATATAATTTCCTTCATTATCCCTTTTGATTAAATTAGTCTTGAAGTCGATTTAATTCGATTTGAGGATGGCCACCACTGCTTGCTTATGAGGACCATGTGCATGGTATATTTTTTCCCAACCTTTCACCTTCAGCCCGTGTATGTCTTTTCCATTCAGATATGTCTCCTGGAGGCAACATATTGTTGGATTTGTTTTTTGAATCCAAGTTACAAGCCTATGTTGCTTTATTGGAGAGTTTAAGCCATTAATGTTTAGTGTTACTATTGATATATGGTTTCTACTGCCAGCCATGTTTGAATATTTATCGCTTTTTTAAATTTACTTTGTTTCTCCATGATTAGCTTTTCCCCCACCCTCTGTCATTACTGAGGCACTTCCCACTGATGGTTTTGGTTGTTGTTTTTCATTTCTTTCTCGTGTAGTGTTTTGCTCAAGACACTTTGCAATGGTGGTTTTCTGGCTGCAAATTCTTTTAGCTTTTGTTTATCATGAAAGATTTTTATTTCGTTGTCGTACCTGAAGCTGAATTTTGCTGGATACAGAATTCTTGTTTGGCATCCATTGTCTTTCAATGCTTGAAATACGTTGTTCCAGAATCCTCTCACTTTCAGTGTCTGTGATGAAAAATAGGTTGCTAACCTTATTGGTTTACCCCTGAATGTAATCTTCCTCCTTTCTCTTGAAGCTTTTAATGTTTTCTCTTTGTTCTGTATATTGGATAGCTTCATAACAATGTGTCTTGGCGTTGGTCTACTGTGATTTTGTGTGCTCTGTGTCCTGTAAGCATCTTCAATTTGTACATCCATTTCCTTTTTTATTTCTGGAAAATTTTCTATAATTATTTCATTCAACAGGTTACTCATTCCCATGGTTTGAATCTCTGTACCTTCCTCTATCCAGATGACTCATAAGTTTGGTTTTTTTATGTTATACCATATCTCTTGGATGTTTTTCTCGTGATTTTTTACCAGCCTTTCTGTGTTGGCTAGACTCTTTTCAAGATGATATATTTTGTCTTCATTATGTGACATTCTGTCTTCTACTTGCTCCACACGGTTAGTGATACTCTCAATTGAGTTTTTAATTTGGTTTATCGTTTCCTTCATTTCTAGAAATATTCTTTGAATATTTATAATCTCTATCTCCTGATAAAGAAGATTAACTTCTTCTTTTATCTGTTTATGTAATTCATTTTCAATGTGTTCTTTCACTGTATTTATTTGCTCTCTCGTATCCTCTTTAAGGTTCCATTTCATCTGTCTAAGGTATTCCTTGAGTTCTTTATATGACCATTTTTCTGATAATTCTAGGTCCTCCTGAATATTTAGGTTATCCTTCATTGTTTGTACTCCTGTTCTTTCTTGCTTTTTGATGCTGCTCATGTTACTTCTTGTTCTGTTTGAGTGCTGAGTTACTTCTTATTCTTATAAATTTATTTGAAGCTTGGGAGAAAAGATATTAGAAGGGATGGGAAGAAGTCACTAAAGAGAATGAGAATAGGCAGGTAGAATTCAAGGATGGGGGAATAAGAAAATTGAAAAGAAATGAAAAGACAAAAGAAAAAAATAGAAAATAAAGAAAGAAATAAATTTTTTTAAAAATAATAATGATAATTAAAAAATGAAAATTAAAATTTAAAATAATAATAATAGTAAAATTAAAAAAATAAAAACATTAAAATAAGTTAAAGAACAACACAAAAAATTTAAATGAAAGAAAAAAAATAAAAATAAAATAATAATAATAATAATAATAATACATGCAGTCATAGAGTTCAATTAACTTCTCTTCCAGTAGGTGGAGCTGTGCTCACTGGGCCAAGCTTCTCCTCTCAATAGGTGGGAACCAATCACTGTGCAGCAGCTCTTCCTCCCAGACTGGGCGGGTCTCTAATCCTGAGTGCCTAGGACCTTCTCTAGTGTTTCCTCAAGCCAGGCTCCGCTCAACTGTGACGCTCACCAAAATACTTGCTACACGTCAGGTCTCTGCTCCTGGTAGCCCTGTTTTCATCAACGATTGGCACTCTCTCCCTGTTTGCCTCCCTCAGACCCTAAGTTTGTAGAGCTTGGGGCTGGGAACCCCCAGCGAATTTGCTTGCTCTCTGGTATCCATGCCCACATTAGCTGGTGTAAGAGACCTCAGTTGTCAGCACTGGTAGGAGCGGTAGCCAGGAATTCCACGCCACAAGTCCCACAGCACACATGATTCCCTCGGTCTGGCCATCTTTCTCACGGGAGACCTGGGAGGGCCCCTTAAGGGAGAACTGGGAGGGGCCCTTAATGTTTCCCCGCTGTGTGGAGAGAGATGCATAGGGAATTACACACCTGTCGTACTGGTTTCAATGAAGTTATCTCCTCTGCCCATGACATCAGTTCTCTTCCACGGTGGTATCCCATGCAAATGGTGACCATTCGTTCCTTTTGCCAGGTGACCAATGCAATGGATGGGTCCTGACTGTGTCTCCAAAGCCCCATTTCAATCCAGTGGCCTTTTACCTCTGTAAATTCAGAAGGGCCGACCAGTTATTTCAGAGGGAACGTTAGTTCTGAGTCACAAGAAGCAGGCAAATCTGAGCTTCTATGCAGCCGATCCGGGCTCTGTGTGTTTTCTCAGGGGCCCAGACTGTTCGCACCAGATCCATGTCAGGTCAGCATTGCCTAGTGATTCTGAACAAACAGCATTTAGACAGTTTATGACTCCCTATGCCTGCGCAGCTAATGAGGTCAGATACTTGATTTCTCCATGTCCGCCACCATGTTGGATCTCTTATATTGCTACTTTTTAATGTCTGTGCGTGTGCGTGTGTGTGTGTGTGTGTGTGTGTATATATATATATATATATATATATATATATATATATATATATATGATTTCTTATATATTTTTAGATATCAATTCAATTCATTATTTAAAGTGGAACCAGTTATATTATTTATTCACAGGATGGTCTATTCATGCATTATCTCTATATTCATAGACACAGGGTACACCTCTGTGTACCCCTAACACTAATGTATATGTCTTCAAAATATTGCTCCCAGAAATGGTGGAAGAAATACTCATGTCACCTGATCCACATATATATTTTATCACAGTAAAATTCTGAACAAAAAATGTAAAGGTCACACTTATGATTGTACCGAAGCCTAAAAGAAAAGTGAAAATGTTTAACTAAAACCATCCATGTGAAGGTTGCCTAATGCTCTCAAATGTCAATCCTATTGGTGACAACATATTTGTTTCTTCCAATGATTATATATTCAAATTAAACCCTGTTGAAAATGTCTAATCCTATAACTCACTTTATACTTTGCCTGATTTCATAATGTCTCTATTGATACCTGCTTTCCTACTTATTTTCCCAAGTTCATCATTGTGACTGACTCTTCATATGTGCTGACATTTTCATTCATTCTCTAACCGAAACCCTATTGCTAAAGAACTTTTGGTCCAAATACTATACTCACTCTTCTTCCTAAACCTACCGACTATCTTCCTAAACCTACCGACTATCCATTTTTGACTGGATGTTCTCTTCTACATTAAATCTACCAAGGTACAAGGTCCTGTGCTTCAAATCATACCTAGATTTCTGTTTCCATACTTATATTTCACCTCTATGTTCTTGTAATTATCGCAAGTTCCCAATACCATTATTCATCGCACAGAATAATTCCTAACCCAAATTGAGCCTGTTATTAACCCTAAACATACACTGTTCCCTCAATCTCATTTTACAGAAGAGCAGCGACAGAGTTGTTCTTAAAATACAGGGAATTTGGGGACCTTCCACCTGCTGAAAACCTCAAAGGTCCATGCAGAAATGATACCTGGAGAAGTTGTAGGGAGGTATGAAAGACCTGAGAGAGCAAAAGTCCTATTCCATGGCAAACAACCTGGTGAGGATAAAGGGATGTGTCTGAATCAGCCTCTCTCTACTTATGTTAGAGAAGATGGACTAAACCAGACCTGTGTGGAGAGCTGTTCCCAGGTGCCTATGGTTGATATACCATTCTAACTTGTGCAAGTGTTCCAGGAAGTAGGAGCAGCCTCCATCTCATGGGGCCCTTGGAAGCAAGTGTTAGGACAAACTGGTTGCCAAGGCAGTGACCTCATTCATTCAATTCCAAAGAAAGTGACATACCTCATTTCCTTGGTGATGGAATTCTATGATCTTTGTATCCTAGTGGCCAGGCACCCAGACGCTATCCCATTCCCAGTCACAGTGGTTTGGATTTACCAAGGACAGAGTCAGTATTTCTTGGTACCTACTAATGTGAGGATGGCCAAATGCCAAGAGAGCACTGAAGAGGTACCTTTTCTGAGAAAGCCAGTAGTGGCTCACCACTATTTCCTGACAACTTCACAGAGTTAGCCAAGGAAACCAGACCTGAGAGAGGACAGACTATTTTGAAGGAATATAGTATGGCCGAGCAGTTAGAGGACACTCCAGATAGTCACAGATCTACTTGGGGGAAGGAGGTGCCATTGTGGTAGTGGGTGTGGGTTTGTGGTTTTGCCTCATGTTCTAACAAAAGGTAGGAATGGCGGTTTGTTTGGATTGAAGTGCACTGTTTCGAGTAAGTCATTTGACAAGGTGAGTGTTTCTATGTTTGTGTATCCCACTATGTCCATTGTTGTAGACATTAGAAAAGAGAATGCATTAATGGATGTGTCCTGTCTAGTATAAATCTTACCATAATTCATCCTGCTCAATTTATAAATGGACTGCACCTTGTCTTATCGATGGGCAACACCTGCTATCATCCTAAGTTCCTGTTTTCTTCCTGAATTCTGGCCAGTCTCCAGAATAGGCTCAGGGATTTGTGTCCAAGATATGTACCACCTCCAAGCTCTGTGACATGGCCATATACTGGATAGCTGAAGAGAATGGAGATCATCTCAGAAAACTCAGATATCAGTGTGACCAGGAAAGTCTCAGTGGAGAAACCCTGCTTTGGGCCTTTTGCTTACCTTATGTTCTGTTTCCCTGAATGTCAGGAAGGTCTTTGCCTCAGGCCACCCCTTTGTGAAGCCTGAAGAAAACAGTTTTAAATTTGAAATGAATAGGCATTACCTGTGGCTCTTTGCTTAATTGCTTTGGAAAGGGATGTGTCTGAATTAGCCTCTTGGCCTTGTATGTGGCTGTGATTTTTATTCTCAGCACATGATGGATCCAAAGAATGATCACATGTGCGCATCCAAAACCAAAATGGCCAAAAGATCAGTCATTGTGGATGAAGTCTCTCGCCTTCTTCTGTTAGGTTCCTGAAATCCATCAAGTGAGAATACTGATCCTTTGGGTCAAATGAGTTCTTGAAATCTCTGCCGAGGTTCTTGGCTTTTCTCATGACTCTATTTCACATAAATATTCCATACCTAAAGTCAGTAGGCCTCAAATTGGAGAAACAGAGCAGCATGAACGGCAGGCTTATTTGACCACTCCTGGTTCATATTAAGAGTGTCCAGGCCACCTTGACTTTAGGCAAATGAGGGGCAAGTGAGCTTATTTTGGACACTACCAATGGCTGCACCCCTCATGGAAACCTCCAGCCAGAGGTCATGATGAGTGACTATAAGGAAGAAGATGAGGGCCATGTGGGAGTGTTTTGGTTTTAATTGTGGTCATTTGTGTGGCGGTTGGAAGAAATGTCTGGGTCCACCTGGGCTTGAACTCTGGTGTGATTCCCCATAGAGACTGAGTTCTGGATCTCACCTCAGAGAAGTATTGCCATGAATTGTTTTGGGATTTTAGGAGGCCACGCATGAGAGTTGCCCTTGGAAACTGAGATCTGGCTTTCCACAGAGCACTGGGAATCTCAGCCAGGATATCACATGATATAATTGTGAAAAACTTGCAGCCATAGTTGAGAGTCAAAACACACATGGACCTCACATTTTACACCTCAATGTGCCTGGCTTCATGTGACCTTTTCCCCACTCTTTGGGAAGCCTTGCCTGTGAGAGTTCTCCAGAGTTTTCATTTAAATTAGCTTCCTCAACATTTAGTGGTTCCTGAATGAATTGAAACCCAGAGTTTCTCCAACTTCATCCTTGAAAAATGGCTTGATAAATACCATGAATTTTTGGAAGTTCTCACAACCAGGTGGCACTGGAGAACATTTGGATGTCCTGTTGCTGATCATGAGTATACCAGACAATGCCTTGATTGACTGGGTTTCATGAAAATGGTGTAGAACAGAGATGCCAGTAAGTTGGAGCCTGCTGAGTAGTGGGCCTAGAGCAGTGGTGGGCAGGTGTGTGATGAAACATCAGTGGTAGGGCCATGAGGATCTACCATTGGATTCCAAATGGCTTGTGACTGACATGGTGCAGCCAGCAGTCCCTTATATGTAAAGGCATCTTGTTATTTGGTGAGGTTTCAGGTCAATGTTCTGAATCAGGTTGATATGGACGAGGGGGCAATGGGCCAAGCTAGGAGGGATAGAAGCCTGGTTGGTGCATTCTCCTGCAGACCCTGACCCAACACACGTGACAGAACTCCCTCCAGCAATATGTCCCAGTTGAGCTCCTGGTATTTCGTGAAGCAAATACCAAACTCCCAGTGCAGCAGGAAAAACACCACAAAAAGTGTAGGAGGACCAAATGGCTTCGCAGTCAACACGGAGAGACACTTAGTCCTCAGTGGTCACAGTTTACCTACAAAGAGAGGATTCAGCATTGCTGCCTCATCTTCATTGGAAAATAAGAAACCATGTCCTTCAGGTCACATAGATGCAGAACCAGCTTTGATGGTCTCACTACTAAAGAAGCCAAATCTCCTGACAACAACATATATTTCAAGTGCCCAAACTCAGAGGCAGTTTCTCAAAAAGTTTTTAGGCTCTCAGAGCTCCCTGTTTGTGTTGTGTTTACCCTGTCCCTTACTTTTGGAAACTCCTCTACCAACTCCATGGTTATGAACTCTTGAGCATTTTCCATTCCAGATATGTATTCACTGATTTTCTAACTCTTCTCCTCTAATTATGTTTTACCTGGGGTGAAGGTAATGTCAAGACATTTTTCTGGATGAGAGTGAGAGGATATCAGACCTTAACAGATATTTGTGAAGCACATATTTGCTTACACATTGAATTCATTTTCCAATTTTCCTTTTGAAATACTGAATCCCTGACACTAACCCATACCTACTAGAATCAGACAACTCATCCTAATATAATGGAGAAAAATAACCCAAACAGAATAGAAATTCAAGCAGTTCAGAGGAGGCATCTTGTATAGTTGGACTTGCCTTTTGCATTATATAAGGTAGGAGTTATAAATCTAGTCAATTTTTATTTGAAATAGTTCTCCATGTGTTTTTAAAGATAACAAATGTGTGAAATCCTGTTTCCCTTTCTCTGTAGCCAATTCACACATGTATATTTATATGCACATATAGAATCCTACCAGGAATCCCACGTACATTTTTGTGAGGTTTCTCACTTGGCAGATTCAAATTGTGAGAAGAGATCACTCCTCTTAAACGCTGTTAGAACTGAAGATTCAAACTATAGGGGAGCTTTCTAGTAGAACAACATTATACATATACTCATGTTCAGTAAAATAATTATTTTTGCATCTGTGGATGATATA
Source organism: Callospermophilus lateralis (assembly GCF_048772815.1). Classification (NCBI taxonomy): domain Eukaryota; kingdom Metazoa; phylum Chordata; class Mammalia; order Rodentia; family Sciuridae; genus Callospermophilus; species Callospermophilus lateralis. Next base: position 743,757 of record NW_027514495.1, on the reverse strand, counting down.
TATTTACTGATGAATTTTGATTTTCATATATATTGCTGCTTTTTAATGTCTGTGTGTAGTTTGTGTGTGTGTGTGTGTGTGTGTATATATACACACACACACACTATTCAGATTTTTCAATATATAAAATATATGTGTCTTATATACACTTTCTAAATTCATTCATGTTCATGTATATGGATTTATAATCAACTTTTCACAAGATTATTTTCCGAAATATTCATCCACCTGAAATACATATTTGTTTCCTAGTACTGAAAACAAACTTCAGTGAATGGTGCCTACAAATTCTAATAATTTTACAGTAACTGACCCAGTTTACCACCAATGCAAGTAGATTCCTATGGGACATGATATGTAATTTGAGGTTCATTTGTATTCAACACTGGTACATTATTATTTCTTCAGTTTTTGCACATCATACGATATATATTTCATCCACAAGTTCACAAATTTACAGGCATTTGTTTCAACTTTAATCAATTCCTGTTTCAGAACACAAGTATTATCAGGGTTTCTGAACTCGTCTTTTCATGACGCTTCTTTCCAAACAAGTTATTTTCGATTTCCATAATCACTGGTGAAGTAAAACTCACACCCTTCGTGATAAACCAAAACACTAATATTACCATTATATGTATACCATTTTGGAAAGAATGATTGTATATCAATATAACATTTCCTGTAATTTTTCAGATATCAGTTCAATCCATTATTTATAGTTGGAAAAAGTTATATTATTTATTCACAGTATGTTCTATTCATGCTTTATCTTTATATTCATAGACACAGTGTACACCTCTTTGGACCCCCAATACTAATTTTACGTCTTCAATATATTGCTACCAGAAATGGTGGAAGAAATACTTATGTCACCTGATCTACATATACATTTTATCACAATAATATTCTGAAAAAAAAATGTAAAGCTCACACTTATGACTGTACCAAAGCCTAAAAGGAAAGTGAACATGGATTAATAGAAACATCCATGTCCATGCTGCCTAATGCTCTCAAATGTCAATCCTATTGGTGACAACATATTTGTTTCTTCCTAAGATTATATATTCAAACTCAACCCTGTTGAAAATGTCTAATCCTATCACTCACTTTATATTTTGCCTGATGCAATAATGTCTCTATTGATATCTGCATTTCTACATATTTTCCCAGTTTATCATAGTGACTGACTCTTCATATGTGCCGACATTTACATTCACTCTCTAACCGAAACCATATTGCTAAAGAACTTTTGGTCTAAATCCTATAATCGCTCTTCTTCCTAAACCTACCGACAATCTTTCTAAACCTACTGACTATCCCTTTTTACTGGATGTTCTCTTCTACGTTCAATCATCCAAGGTACAAGGTCCTATGCCATTGTATATTGAATTATCTGAGACATCTTTAGAGAACATAATTCAAGCTAAGTATCCCAATCAAGGGCCCAATGCCCTTCTGGGTTTCAAATTATACCTAGATTTTTATTTTCATACTTATATTTCACCTCTACATTCTTGTAAATCTCACAGGTTGCCAATACCATTATTCATTGCACAGAATGATTCCTAACCCAAATTGAACCTGTTATTAACCCTAAACATACACTGTTCCCTCAATCTCATTTTACAGGAGAACAGGGACGGAGTTGTTCTTACAATACAGGAAAGTAGGGGACCTTCCACCTGCTGAAAACCTCAAAGGTCCATACAGAAATGATACCTGGAAAAGTTATAGGCAGCTATGAAGGACCTGAGAGAGCAAAAGTCATCTTCCATGGCAAACAACCTGGTCAGGATGAAGGGATGTGTCTTAATCAGCCTCTCTCTTCTTATTGTAGAGAAGATGGACCAAATCAGGCCTGTGTGGAAAGCTGTTCACTGGTGCCTATGGTTGATATACCATTCTAACTTGTGAAAGTGTCACAGGAAGTAGGGGCAGCCTCCATCTCATGGGACCCTTGGAAGCAACTGTTAGGAAAAAGGGGTGCCAAGGCAGTGGCCTCATTCAGTTCCAAAGAAAGTGACATATCTAATTTCCTTGGTGATGGAACTCTCTGAACTTGCTATCCAAGAACCAAGACACCGAGAGGCAATCCCAGTCCAAGTCCCTGTGGGCTCACTTGATTGGATTTTCCAAGGACAGACTCAGTCTTTCTCGGTACCTAATGATGTGAGTATAGCCAAATACCAGGAGAGCACTGAAGAGGTACTTTTCCTGAGAAAGCAGGTAGTGGCTCGCCACTTTTTCCTGACAACTTTACAGAGTTGGTCAAGGAAAGCAGATCTGATAGAGGTCACGCCATTTCGGGGGAACATAATATGGCCCACCAGTCAGAGTTAACTCCGGAGAATCACAGACCTACTTGAGGGAAGGAGGTGCCTTTGTGAGTGTGGGTTTGTTGTTTTGTCTCATATTCTGAGAATAGGTAGGGAAGGCGGTTTGTTTGATTTGGAGTGAACTGTTTCTAGTAAGTCGTTTGACAAAATGAGTGTTTCTATATCTGTGTATCCCACTGTGTCCGTGGTTGTAGACATGAGAAAAGAGAATGCAACAATGGATGTGTCCTGTCTAGTAGAAAGCTTCCCATTATGCATCCTGCCTAATTTATGAATGGAGTGCGGCTTGCCTTATGGATGAGAAATACCTATTACCTTCCTAAGTCCCTGTTTTCTTCTGAATTCTGGCCACTCTCCAGAATAGGCTCATGGTTTTGTGTCCAAGATATGCAACAACTCCAAGGTCTGTGACATGGCCATGTACAGGATAGCTGAAGGGAATGGCCAGCATCTCAGAAAACTCAGATATCAGTGTGACCAGGAAAGTCTCAGTGGATATACCCTGCTTTTGGCCTTTTGCTTACCTATTGTTCTGTTGCCCTGAATATCAGGAAGGTCTTTGCCTCAGGCCACCCCTTTGTGAAGACTGAAGGAAATAGTTTTCAAATGGAAATGAATGGGCATCATTTGTGGCTCTTTCTTAGTTGCTTTGGAAAGGGATGTGTCTTAATTAGACTCTTGGCCTTGTATGTGGCTGTGACTTTGATTCTCAGCAGCTGATGGATCTAAAAATGATCCCATGTGTGCATCCAAAACCATAATTGCCAAAAGATCAGTCATTGTGGATGAAGTCTCTCGTCTTCCTCTGTTAGGTTCCTGACCTCCATCAAGTGAGAATAGGTATTCCTTGGGTCAAATGAGTTCTTCAAATCACTGCAGAGGTGCTTAGGTTTTCGTATGACTCCAAATCACATAAAGAATCTATACTTGAAAGTCAGTAGGCCTCAAATTGGAGAAACAGAGCAGTATTAACGGGAGGCTTATTTGATCACTCCTGGTTCACAGAAAGGGTGTCCAGGCCAACATGACTTTAGGCAAATGAGGGGCAAGGGAGTTTATTTGGACACTGTCTTTGGGTGAGCCCTTCATGGAAACCTCCAGACAGAGGTTACGATGAGTGACTATATGGAAGAAGATGAGGACCATGTTTGAGTGTTTTGTTTTTAATTGTGGTCATTTGTGTGGTGGTTGTAAGAAATATCTTGGTCCACCTGGGCTTGAACTCTGTTGGGATTTCCCTTAAAGACTGCGTTCTGGAACTGAACTCAGAGAAGTATTGCCATAAATAGAAATACAAGCAGTTTAGAGGAGGCATGGTGTATATTTGGACTTGCCTTTTGCATGATACAGAGTAGGAGTTAAATCTAGTCAATTTTTTGTTGAAATAGTTCTCCATGTGTTTATAAAGTTAAAAAATTGTGAATTCCTGTCTCCCTTTCTCTGTAGCCTATTCAGCACATATATTTTTATATGGATATATAGAATCATACCTGGTACCACACATACATTCTTGTGAGGTGGATGAGTTGGCAGATACAAATTGTGAGAAGAGATCACTCCTACTTAACCGTGTTGGAACTGAATATTCAACCAATGGGTGAGCTTGCTAGTTGAACAACATTATACATAAATCCATGTTCAGTAAAATGAATACTTTTGGATCTTTTTATGATATTTATTTTATGAAAATTTTGATTGACATATATTTTGCTATTTTTTTTTCTCTGTGTGTGTGTGTGTTTTGTGTCATTCGCCTGTTCTGTAAAACAACTTCAGAGAGAGAGGTTAAAAATTCATGCAAAGCTCTGATGGAGGTATCTAATATCTTAGTTTTGGTCTATTGCTTCTTCTAATTGGGTCATTTGTTGTGTCCCATGGACGAGGGCAGTGGTTCCTGTGCCCACCCCTGAAGCAACTCCTATTCCGAATTGGATGGCTAAAGTGAGGGATATATGTTCCCAGTGGAAACGGGTTGTATGCCCCTCTATTTCATTTTCAAATGAACCTGCATCATGACAGAGCACTCTGGGAAACATCTGCACCATTACACAATTAATCACATCTGTTGACAATTTCTTTAAAACATAAACAATGTTTAATTATATACAATTATGCTGTTGTAGGGACGGACAAGGCAAGACACCTAAGATAGCAACGAAGACAGGGAAACCGTCCTATTTGGTTGCAACCAGATTCAGAGGGCATTGCTTCTGTTGTAATCAATTATTCTCCTGAAACTCAAGTTTAGGTAGTTTCAGAATTTTGTACCCAACATGTAAGGGAAGGGGCTCAGAAGTTCACAGTCTTCAGAAGTTCAAAAAAGCCGTTGTTGTTTCTGTTTTTACCTCAGTTCTGGGCAAGTTAACTTTTCAAGGACACCTGGGAGGTAAAGAGCTTTTTCCTACCTTTCTTATTTTTCGCCCCTGACAGCTGTTACCATGGAGCCCTGATGGTAACTTCTTTATCTTAGAAATATAGCCATCTCTGTAAAGCCCCAGCTCATGGCCAGAGGCCTTGTTCATATATTTTGTGGAAAACAAGTAATGGGGTGTCTAGCATAGAAGTGCTTATTTTTTTAGCCAGTGGCCAAGTAGAACAAGGCAACACTAAAAGAGGAAGTTTATCTACATTGAACTCTTTTATAGGGACTCTTTTGCTGAAAGTCCTAAAGTCAGCCATGGTGAAGACTTCTGTAGAAAGTCAGTTAAGAATTTTCTGTAGGACTGGTACAGAAGGGGAAGACAGGGAAGGTGGGGCTGACAGCAGCTCCGAGGATCTGAGAATAAGGAAGGAGAGATGTAAAAGAATAATGGGAAAGGGGTTTGGGATTTTCCTAGCAACAAAAACTTGAGCTGTACAACAGGTAGAGCAGAGGGGAAGACAAGAGTGAGTATCCCAAAATGCATGTGAGGGACTTTAAATTTTTAGTAAACTGTTTTCAGTGATGACAAAGCAACTTTAAAGGCCATTTTCATTACATCTTTGAGAGGAGTCTGAGGGCTCTCCTCAGCTAGTTTCAGCTTTGTGTTAGCTGGTAAGAGGACCTGGTGGGACCCGGGGCGGGCACGGACAGGAGAAGAGAGGAGTGAGTCGGTGGATGGGAACCTGAGTACCTGCTACTTCAGCAAGATGACGATGGTCTGAGAACCAGCAGAGATTTGGGTTTTTGATCTAATAATTGGAGGGGAGAAATCAGGTTGCTGAGGTGAGAGTGACAGCAGAGACTCTTGAGCACAAGGCTGAAGGTGAGGATTGATTGGATAAGCATAGTTCAGGATATGAGTGAAGGATGGAAAAGGCATGCCCATAGGGGAATCTCCTTTCACCCTTTTGAGCACTTGCAGAAGTTAAAAAGGTCACACAGGGCTGGGGATGTGGCTCAATTGTAGCACGCTCGCTTGGCATGCGTGCGGCCCGGGTTCGATCCTCAGCACCACATACAAACAAAGATGTCGTGTCCAGCAAAAAAACTAAAAAATAAATATTAAAAATTCTCTCTGTCTCTCTCTCTCTCACCTATCTCTTTAAAAAAAATGGTCACGCAGAATTTGAGGATCAAGAGACCCCTCTGGGGGCCATCGGTTTTGGTTATCTAATTGGTAATATGGCCAATGCTGTGTACTGAATTTGATGAGGAGTTTGTGTTCCATCAGGCAGCCCCTGTATGCTCACATCCCCATGACGTACAGCAAAAGTCTGCCAGGCATTCTGGGATTACTAAAAAGGAGTGATGGATTTTTCCTTTCCCCAGGTCCATGATCCTCTTAGTTATACAAGTCCGATATTTACTGCCATTAGCCCCTTGAACTAGAGACCTTTTATTTGATAGAGGGCCCAATGGGGCCTTAAGGGCTGAGTTTATTGCGCCTGTATCCACTTCAAAGTTTACTGGTGTCTCCTCCACTTCAAAAGATACGCTGAGCTCAGGGAGGGGATCTGAGCCCCGACTTTCGTAGTCATGCTGAAGAGTCAGAATGGCTGGCTGGCGTGGCTGCCTTTTTCTAGGGCACTCTTGAACCCAGTGTCCTCTTTCTTTACAGTAGGCACATTGATCTGAGGTCAGGGGTGGCCTCTAGCGTGGGACCAGGTATCCCTTCCTGTCTCCCTGTTTCTTAATTTCTGGCCTTTTTGTTATTGTGACCGGGACCTTAGTCAACTCCTTAGTCTGTCTTTTGTTTCTTTTATCCTCCTTTTGCTCCCTTCTCTTCCTCAGTTTCTCTCTTATAGTATACTTTCTCAGCTTCTCTGACTAAATCTCTCAAAGTCATATCTTGTAATCCATCAAAGCATTGTAACTTTCATTAAATATCCAAGGCAGCATGCCCAATAAAGGCCATTGTGACAGATGATTTTTGATCCTCTGCATGAGGATCGAAAGGAGTATATCTCCTATATGCCTCCGTAATTCTCTCTAGAAACATAGAGGAAGATTCATCAGGCCCGCAGGCGTGGTACCCACGTCACCCCAAATGGATTAGGGAAAGAGCAGTGCCACTGCCTGCTCCCGGATCAGGCCCAGCCACCAGCTGGTGTGGTAGTCACGTCACCCAAATTGTAGTAGGGGCCAAGCAGGCCGCCCCCCACGCCCGCCACAAAAGCAGACCTGTGACTGACCTTTGGAACAGGCCCAGCGGCCTGCCACCATGGTAGAAATGACACCCCAATTGGAGTAGTGGCAGAGCAGAGCTTTCTCCCGCACCCAGTACAAGCACAACGGCCCACCGGCGTGGTAGTCACGTCAACCCAATTGGAGTAGGGGCAGAGCAGAGTCTTTGCCCGCACCCGGAACAGGCCCAGCGATCTGCTAGCATGGTAGTCACGACACCCCAATTGCAGTAGGGCCAAAGCAGAGCCACCACCGGCTCCCGCAAGGTAGGCAGACCTGCAACTGACCGGCGGAACAGGACTAGCGGCCTGCAAGCACAGCAGACACATCAACCCATTTGGTTCTTTGAAAAAATAAAAAAAATCTACAGACCCTTAGCCATGCTAACGAAGACAAAAAGAGAGAGAACTCAAATTACTAGCATACAGGATGAAAAAGACAATATCATAACAGATATTTCAGATATACAGAAGAAAATCCAAAATTATTTTGAATCTTTGTACTCTAATAAAATAGAAGACAGTGAAGGCATCGATAAATTTCTTAAGTCATATGATCTTCCCAGATTGAGTCAGGAGGATATAGACAACCTAAACAGACCAATATCAATTGAGGAAATAGAAAAAACCATCAAAACACTACCAAGTAAGAAAAGCCCAGGACCTGATGGGTATACAGCAGAGTTTTACAAAACCTTTAAAGGGGAACTAATACCAATACTTTTCAAGCTATTTCAGGAAATTGACAAAGAGGGAGAACTTCCAAATTCATTCTATGAGGTCAACATCACTCTGATTCCTACACCAGACAAAGACACTTCAAAGAATGAAAACTACAGACCAATATCTCTAATGAGCCTAGAGGCAAAAATCCTCAATTAAATTCTGGCAAATCAAATACAGAAGCATATCAAAAAAATTGTGCACCATGATCAAGTAGGATTCATCCGTGGGATGCAAGGCTGGTTCAATATACAGAAATCAATAAATGTTATTCATCACATCAATAGACTTAAAAATAAGAACCATATGATCATCTCGATAGATGCAGAAAAAGCATTCGACAAAGTACAGCATCCCTTTATGTTCAAAATTCTAGAAAAACTAGGGATAACAGGAACATACCTCAATATTGTAAAAGCAATCTATGCTAAGTCTCAGGCTAGCATACTTCTGAATGGAGAAAAATTGAAGGCATTCCCCCTAAAATCTGGAACAAGACAGGTATGCCCTCTTTCACCACTTCTGTTCAACATAGTTCTCGAAACACTGGCCAGAACAATTAGAGAGATGAAAGAAATTAAAGGCATATAAATAGGAAAAGAAGAACTTAAATTATCACTATTGCAGATGACATGATTCTATTCCTAGCAGACCCAAAAGAGTCTACAAAGAAACTAATAGAGCAAATAAATGAATTCAGCAAAGTGGCAGGATATAAAATCAACACTCATAAATCAAAGACATTCCTGAATATCAGTGACAAATCCTCTGAAACGGAAAAGAGGACAACCACTCCATTCACAATATACTAAAAAAAAAATAATTGGGAATCAACCTAACAAAAGAGGTGCAAGTTTTATACATGGAAAACTACAGAAACCTAAAGAGAAAAATAGAGGAAGATATTAGAAGATGTAAAAATGTACCCTGTTCATAGATAGACAGAACTAACATCATCAAAATGGCGATATTACTAAAAGTTCTCTATAGGTTTAATGCAATGCCAATCAAAACCCAACGGCATTTCTTGTAGAAATAGAGAAAGCAATCATGAAATTCATATGGAAAAATAAAAGACCCAGAATAGCAAAAACAACACTAAGCAGGAAGTGTGAATCAGTCGGTATAGCGATTCCAGACTTCAAACTATACTGCAGAACAATAGTAACAAAAATAGCATGGTACTGGTACCAAAACAGGTGGGTGGACCAATGGTACAGAATAAAGGACACAGAAACCAATCCAAAAAATACAACTATCTTACATTTGATAAAGGGGCTAAAAGCATGCAATGGATGAATGATAGCATCTTCAACAAATGGTGCTGGGAAAACTGGAAATCCATATGTAACAAAAGAAACTGAATCCCTTTCTCTCGCCATGCACAAAAGATAACTCAAAATGGATCAAGGAGCTTGATATCAAATCAGAGACATGGTGTCTGATAGAAGACAAAGTTGGCTACGATCTACATACTGTGGGGTCGCCTCCAAATTCCTCAATAGGACACCCATAGCACAAGCGTTAATAACTAGAATCAACACATGGGACTTACTCAAACTAAAAAGGTTTTTTCTCAGCAAAAGAAACAGTAAGAGAGGAAAATAGGGAGCCCACATCTTGGGAACAAATCTTTCCTCCTAACACTTCAGATAGAGCACTAATATCCAGAGTATACAAAGAACTCAAAAAATTAGTCAATAAGATAACAAATAACCCAAACAACAAATGGGCCAAGAACCTGAACAGACACTTCTCAGAGGAGGACATACAATCAATCAACAAGTACATGAAAAAATGGTCACCATCTCCAGCAGTCAGAGAAATGTGAATCAAAACCACCCTAAGATACCATCTCACTCCAGTAAGATTGGCAGCCATTATGAAGTCAAACAATAACAAGTGCTGGCGAGGATCTGGGGAAACAGGTACACTTGTATATTTCTGGTGGGACTGCAAATTGGTGCAGGCAAATGGGAAAGCAGTATGGAGATTTCTTGGAAAGCTGGGAACGGAACCACAATTTGACCCAGTTATTCCCCTTCTCGGTCTAAAACCTAAAGACCTAAAAAGAGCATGCTACAGGGACACTGCTACATCGATGTTCATAGCAGCACAATTCACAATAGCAAGACTGTGGAACCAACCTAGATGCCCTTCAATAGAAGAATGAATGAAAAAAATGTGGCATTTATACACAATGGAGTATTACTCGGCATTAAAAAATGACAGAATCATAGAATTTGCAGGGAAATGGATGGCATTAGAACAGATTATGCTAAGTGAAGCTAGCCAATCCCTAAAAAACAAATGCCAAATGTCTTCTTTGATATAAGGAGAGTAACTAAGAACAGAGTAGGGACGAGGAGCATGAGAAGAAGATTAACATTAAACAGGGATGAGAGGTGGAAGGGAAAGGGAGAGAGAAGAGAAACTGCATGAAAATGGGAGGAGAACCTCAGGGTTATACAAAATTACATACAAGAGGAAGTGAGGGGAAAGGGAAAAATAATACAAGGGGGAGAAATTTATTACTGTATAGGGGGTAGAGAGAGAAGAGGGGAGGAGACTGGAGGGGAGGGGGGATAGTAGAGGATAGGAAAGGCAGCAGAATACAACAGACACTAGTATGGCAATATATGAATCAATGGATGTGTAACTGATGTGATTCTGCAATCTGTATACGGGGCAAAAATGGGAGTTCATAACCCACATAAATCAAAGTGTGAAATATTATTTATCAAGAACTATGTAATGTTTTGAACAACCATATATAAAAATTTAAAAAAAGAGATAACTAAATTCGGTGAATAATGCACGAGAATCCTAATATTTCTACAGTTTAAAATCAATGCCAGTAGATTCCTATGGGACATGATGTGTATTTTGACGTTCATTTTTATTCAACAATGGTACATTACTATTTCATGAGTTTATGCACATCATAGGATATATATTTCATCCACAAATTAGCAAATTTATAGGCATTTGATTGAATTTCAATCGCTTCTTGCTTTACAATATATGCATTCCTCCAGGTTTCCTGACTGGTCTTTTCATGAGACTTCTTTCCAAACATATTATTTTCGATTTCCATAATCACTTTTGAAGCAAAACTCACACACTGTTCATGATAAACCAAAACACTAATATTACCATTAGATGTATAATTGGTGGAAATGAATGATTGTATATCAATATAAGATTTCCTGTAATTTTCCAGATATCAGTTCAATCCATTATTTAATGTTGGAACAAGTTATATTATTTATTCACAGTATTGTCTATTCATGCTTTATCTCTATATTCATAGACACAGGGTGCACCTCTTTGTACCCCCAATACTAATTTTACGTCTTCAATATATTGTTTCAAGAAATGGTGGACGAAATACTCATGTCACCTGATCTACATATACATTTTTTCACAGTAATATTCTGGAAAAATAATGTAATGGTCACGGTTAAGATTGCACGAAGGACTAAATGAAAAGTGAACATGGATTACTAAAAACATCTATGTCCAGGTTGCCTAATGCTCTTAACTGTCAATCCTATTGGTGACTACATATTTTTTTTTCCAAAGATTATGTATTCAAACTCAACCCCGTTGAAAATGTCTAATCCTATCACTCACTTTATACTTTGCCTGATTTCATAATGTCTCTATTGATATCTGCTTTTCTACATTTTTTCCCAGCTCATCATAGTGACTGACTCTTCATATGTGCTGACATTTACATTCACTCTCTAACCAAAACCCTATTGTTAAAGAACTTTTGTCCAAATCAAATACTCACTCTTCTTCCTAAACCTACCGACTAGCTTCATAATCTTACTGACTATCCCTTTTTGACTGGATGTTCTCTTCTACATTCAATCATCCAAGGTACAAAGTCCTATGCCATTGTGTATTGAATTAACTGAGACATCTTTGCAGAACATAATTCAAAGCTAATTATCCCAATCAAGGGCCCAATGCCCTTCTGGGCTTCAAATCATACCTAGATTTCTGTTCTCATACTTATATTTAACCTCCATATTCTTTTAAATATCGAAGGTCCCCAACACTATTATTCATCACACAGAATGATTCCTAACACAAATCGAACCTGTTATTAACCCGAAACATACACTGTTCCCTCAATCTCATTTTACAGAAGAGCAGGGACAGAGTTGTTCTTACAATACAGGAAAGAAGGGGACAGTCCATCTGCTGAGAACCTCAAAGGTCCATGCAGAAATGATACCTGGACAAGTTGTAGGCAGGTATAAAGGACCTGAGTGAGCAAAACTCATCTTCCATGGCAAAACACCTGGTCAGGATGAAGGGATGTGTCTTAATCAGCCTCTCTCTTCTTATTGTAGAGAAGACTGACAAAACCAGACCTGTGTGTAGAGCTGTTCCTGGGTGCCTATGGTTGATATACCATTCTAACTTGTGAAAGTGTCACAGGAAGTAGGGGCCGGCTCCATCTCATGGGACCCTTGAAAGCAACTGTTAGGGAAAAGTGGTTGCCAAGGCAGTAACCTCATTCAGTTCCAAAGAAAGTGACATACCTCATTATTTGGTGATGGAACTCTCTGAACTTGGTATCCAAGAAGCCAGGCACCCAGAGGCAGTCCCAGTTCCAGTCCCAGTGGACTCGCTTGTTTGGATTTTCCAAGGACAAAATCAATCTTTCTTGGTACCTACTGATGTGAGGATGGCCAAATGCCAGAAGAGCTCTGAAGAGGGACCTTTCCTGAAAAAGCAGGTAGTGGCTCACCACTTTTTCCTGACAACTTCACAGAGTTGGCCATGGAAACCAGATCTGAAAGAGGACAGGCCATTTTGGGAGAACATAGTATGGCTCACCAGTCATAGGACACTCCTTCTAATCACAGACATACTTGGGGGAAGGAGCTGCCTTTGTGGGAGTGGGTATGGCTTTGTGGTTCTGTCTCATGTTCTGAGAATAGGTAGGAAAGGCGTTTTTTTTTTGTTTTTTTTTTTTGTTTTCGGTTTTCAGTGGACTGTTCTAGTAAGTAGTTTGACAAGGCAAGTATTTCCATGTCTGTGTATTCCACTGTGTCCGTTGTTGTAAACATTAGAAAAGAAAATGCATTAATGAATGTGTCCTTTAAAGTATAAATATTCCCAAAATTCATCCTGCCCAATATATGAATGAACTGCAGCTTGTCTTATCGAAGGGAAACACCTGCTATCTTCCCAAGTTAATGTTTTCTTCCTGTATTCTGGCCAGTCTCCAGAATAGGCTCATGGTTTTGTGTCCACGATATGTACCACCTCCAAGCTCTGTGACATGGTCATGTACTGGATAGCTGAAAAGAATGGCGAGCATCTCAGAAAACTCAGATATCAGTGTGACCAAGAAACTCTCAGTGGAGAGACCCTGCTTTGGACCTTTTGCTTAAGTACTGTTTTGTTACACTGAATATCTGGAAGGTCTTTGCTTCAGGGCACCCCGTTGTGAAGCCTGAAGAATATAGTTTTGAAATGGAAATGAATAGGCATCGCCTGTGGCTCTTTGCTTAATTGCTTTGGAAATGGATGTGGCTGAATTAGCCTCTTGGCCTTCTTTGTGGCTGTGATTTAGATTCTCAGCACATGATGGATATAAAGAATGATCCCATGTGTGCGTCCAAAACTATAATGGCAAAAAATCAGTCATTGTGGATGAAGTCTCTCGTCTTCCTCTGTTAGGTTCCTGACCTCCATCAAGTGTGAATAGGGATTCTTTGGGTCAAATGAGTTCTTCAAAGCCCTGATGAGGTGCTTGGGTTTTCGCATGACTCCAAATCACATATAGAATCTATACCTGAAAGTCAGTAGGCCTCAAATTGTAGAAACAGAGCAGTATTAACGGCAGGCTTATTTGATCACTTCTGGTTCACAGGAGGGCTGTCAAGGCCACCCTGACTTTAGGCAAATGAGGGGCAAGCGAGCTTTTTTTGGACACAGTCTTGGGCTGTGCCCCTGATGGAAAACTCCAGCCAGAGGTTACGATGAGTGACTATATGGAAGAAGATGAGGGCCATGTGGGAATGTTTTGGTTTTAATTTTGGCCATTTGTTTGGCGGTTGGAAGAAATGACTGGGTCCACTTGGGCTTGAACTTTGGTGTGATTCCCCTTAGAGACTGAGTTGTGAAACTTAACTCAGAGAAGTATTGCCATGAATTTTGTTTGGATTTTAGGAGGCCACGCATGTGAGTCACCCTTGTAAACTGAGATCTAGGGCCAGGGTGGCTTTCCACAGAGCACTGGGAATCTCTGCCAGGATATCACATTATTTTATTCTCAAAGACATGGCAGCCATAATTGAGAGTCGAAAAATACATAGGCCTCACATTGTAGACTTTAATGGGCCTGGCATCATGTGACCATTTTGGCACTCTTTCAGAAGCCTTGCCTGTGAGAGTTCTCCAGAGCTTTTATTGAATTGAGCTTCCTCAACATTTAACGGTTACTGAATGAATTGAAAGCCACAGTGCCTCCAACTTCATCCTTGAAAAATGGCTAGATAAATACCATGAAAATTTTGAAATTCCCATGACCAGGTGGCACTGGAGAACCTTTGGATGTCCTATTGCTCATCAAGAGTATACCAGACAGTGCCTTGATTGACTGGGTTTCATGAAAATGGTGTAGTACAGAGATGCCAGTAAGTTAGAGCCTGCTGAGTAGTGGGCCTAGAGCAGTTTTGGGAAGGTGTGTGATAAATCACCAGTGGTAGGGTCATGAGGATCTACCATTGTATTCCAAATGGCATGTTACTTACATGGTGCAGCCAGAAGACCCTTATATGAAAAGGCATCTTGTTATATGGAGAGGTTTCAGGGCAATGTTCAGAATTAGGTTGATATGGACAAGGGGGCAATGGGGCAAGCTATGAGGGATAGAAGCCTGGTTGGTGCATTCTCCTGCATACCCTGGCACACCACACGTGACAGAACTCCCTCCAGCATTGTGTCCCAGTTTAGCTCCTTGTATGTCATGAAGCAAATACCAAACTCCGAGTGCAGTAGCAAAAACACGACAAAAAGTGGACCAGGACCAAATGGCTTCACAGTCCACATGGGGAGAAACTTAGTCCCCAGTGGTCACAGTTTACCTACAAAGAGATAATGCAGCACTGCTGCTCATCTTTATTGGAATATAAGAAGCCATGTCCTCCAGGTCACATAAATGCAGACCCAGCTTTGATGGTCTCACGCAAAGAAGTCAAATCTCCTGACAACAACATATTTTTCAAGTGCCCAACCTCACAGAAAGTTTCTCAGAAAGTTTTTAGGCCAGAAGAGCTCCATATTTGTGGAGTGTTAACCCAGTCCCTTACTTTTGGAAACTCCTCTACCACCTCCAAGATTGTGAACTCCTGAGCATTTCCATTCCAGATATGTATTCACTGATTTTCTAACTCTTCTCCTCCAATTGTGTCTTAATTGGGGCAAAGGTATTGACAAGGCATTGCTCTGGATGAGAGTGGAAGGATATTTATGCAGCACATATTTGCATACACATTGGATTCATTTTTCAATTTTCCTATTGAAATAGTGAATCCCTGACACTAACCCGAACCTATTAGGCTCAGACTACTCAACCTAATTAAAAGGAGAAAAATAACCCAAACAAATATAAATACAAGCAGTTCAGAGGAGGCATGTTGTATATTTGGACTTGCCTTTTGCATTATATAAGGTAGGAGTTATAAATCTAGTCAATTTTTAATTGAAATAGTTCTCCATGTGTTTTTAAAGTTAACAGATATGTGAATTCTTGTTTCCAATTCTCTGTAGCCATTTCACCCATGTATATTTATATACATATATAGAATCCTACCAGGTATCACATGTACATTTTTGGGAGGTGGCTGACTTGGCAGATACAAATTGTGAGAAGAGTTCACTCCTCTTAAACGCTGTTGGAACTGAAAATTCAACCTACAAGCTTCCTAGTAGAACAACATTATACATAAGCTCATGTTCATTAAAATAAATATATTTGCATCTGTGGATGATATATATTTAATGATGAATTTTGTTTGGCATATATATTGCTACTTTTTAATGTCTATCTGTGTTTTTTTTTGTATATATACATACACTCTGTAGATTTTTCAAAATATGAAATATGTGTCTTATATACACTCTCTTAATTCATTCATGTTCATGTACTTGGATTTATAATCAACTTTTCACAAGATTATTCTCAGACATATTCATTTAACTGAAATACATGTTTGTTTCCTAGTACTGAAAACTAACTTCAGTGAATGGTGCATACAAATCCTAATAATTCTACAGTAACTAACCCAGTCTAACATCAATGCAAGTAGATTCCTATGGCACATGATATGTAATTTGACGTTCATTTGTATTCAACACTGGTACATTACTATTTCTTCAGGGTTTGCACATCATAGGATATACATTTCATCCACAAGTTCACAAATTTAAAGGCATTTGTTTCAACTTTAATCACTTCTTGCTTCAGAACACATGTATTGTCAGGGTTTCTTGACTGGTCTTTTCATGAGAATTCTTTCCAAACACATTATTTTCAATTTCCATAATCACTATTGAAGCAAAACTCACACACTCTTCATGATAAACCAAAACACTAATATTACCATTTGATGTATAATTGGTTGGAATGAATGATTGTATATCAATATAAGATTTCCTGTAATTTTTCAGATATCACTTCAATACATAATTTAAATTTGGAACAACTTATATTATTTATTCACATTATGGTCTATTCATGCTTTATCTCTATATTCATAGACACAGGGTACACCTCTTTGTACCCCCAAAACTAATTTTATGTCTTCAATATATTGCTCCCAGAAAAGGTGGTAGAAATACTCATGTCACCTGATCTACATAAACATTTTATCACAGTAATATTTGGAACTAAAAATGTGAAGGTCACACTTAAGACTGTACCAAAGCCAAAAGGGAAATTGTACATGGATTACTAAAACATCCATGTCCAGGTTGCCTAATGCTCTCATATGTCAATCCTATTGGTGACGACATATTTGTTTCTTCATAAGATTATATATTGAAACTCAACCTTGTAGAAAATGTCTAATCCTATCACTCATTTTATACTTTGAATGATTTCATAATGTCTCTATTGATATCTGCTTTTCTACATATTTTCCCAAGCTCATCATAGTGACTCACTCTTCATATGTGCTGACATTAACATTCACCCTCTAACCAAAACCCTATTAGGAAAGAACTTTTGATACAAATCCTATACTCACTCTTCTTCCTAAACCTACCGACTATCTTCTTAATCCGACCTACTATCCCTTTTTGACTGGATGTTCTCTTCTACATTCAATCATCCAAGGTACAAGGTCCTATGCCATTTATTATTGAATTATCTGAGACATCTTTGCAGAACATAATTAAAAGCTAAGTATCCCAGTCAAGGGCCGAATGATTTCTGGCCTTCAAATCTTACTTAGATTTCTGTTTTTGTACATTTATTTCAACTCTATATTCTTATAAATATCGTAGGTACCCAATACCATTATTCATCTCACAGAATGATTCCTAACTGAAATCGAACCTGTTATTAACCCGAAACATACACTGTTCCCTCAATCTCATTTTACAGAAGAGCAGGGAAAGAGTTGTTCTTACAATACAGGAAATTAGGGTAACTTCCACCTGCGAGAACCTCAAAGGTCCATTCAGAAATGATACCTGGAGAAGATTTAGGCAGGTATAAAGGACCTGAGAGAGCAAAAGTCATCTTCCATGGCAAACAACCTGGTCAGGATGAAGGGATGTGTCTGAATCAGCCTCTCTCTTCTTATTGTAGAGAAGATGGACAATACCAGGCCTGGGTGAAGAGCTGTTCCCAGGTTCCTCTGGTTGATATACCATTCTAACTAGTGAAAGTGTCACAAGAAGTAGAGGCCGGCTCCATCTCATGGGACCCTTGGAAGCAACTCTTAGGACAAAGTGTTTGCGAAGGCAGTGACCTCATTCAGTTCCAAAGAAAGTGACATACCTCATTTCCTTGGTGATGGAACTCTCTGAACTTGGTATCCAAGAAGTCAGGCACCCAGAAGCAGTCCCAGTCCCAGTATCAGTGGGCTCACTTGGTTGGATTTAACAAGGGCAGAGTCAGTCTTTTTTGGTACCTACTGATGTGAGGAAGGACAAATGGAGGAGAGCTCTGAAGAGGGACCTTTCCTGAGAAAGCAGGTAGTGGCTCACCACTTTTTCCTGACACCTTCACAGAGTTGGCCAAGGAAACCAGATCTGATAGAGGACAGGCCATTTTGGGAGAAGATAGTATGGCCCACAAGTCAGAGAACACTTTGGATAGTCACAGACCTACTTGAGGGAAGGAGGTGCCTTTGTGGGAGTGGGTGTGTGTTTGTGGTTCTGTCTCATGTTCTGAGAATAGGTAGGAAAGTCGGTTTTTTCGTTTGCAGTGGACTATTTCTAGTAAGTCGTTTGACCAGACTAGTGTTCCTATGTCTGTGTATTTCACTGTGTCCGTTGTTGTAGACATTTGAAAAGATAATGCATTAATATATGTCTAGTCTAGTATAAATCTTCCCATAATTCATCCTGGCCAATTAATGAATGGAATGCAACCTGTCTTATCCATGGGCAACACCTGCTATCTACCTAAGTTCCTGTTTTCTTCCTGAATTCTGGCCATTCTCCAGAATTGGCTCATGGTTTTGTTTCCAAGATATGTACCACCTCCAAGCCCTGTGACATGGCCATGTACTGGATAGCTTAAGAGAATGGCGAGATTCTCAGAAAACTCAGATATCAGTGTGACCAGGAAAGTCTCAGTGGAGAGACCCTACTTTGGATCTTTTGCTTAACTATTGTTCTGTTGCCCTGAATGTCAAATATCAGTGTGACCAGGAAAGTCTCAGAGGAGAGACCCTACTTTGGATCTTTTGCTTAACTATTTTTCTGTTGCCCTGAATGTCTGGAAGGCCTTTGCCTCAGGCCACCCCTCTGTGAAGCCTGAGGAAAACAGTTTTGAAATGGAAATGAATGGGCATCATCTGTGGCTCTTTGCTTAATTGCTTTGGTAAGGGATGTGGCTGAATTAGCCTTTTGGTCTTATGTGTGGCTGTGACTTAGATTCTCAGCTCCTGATGGATCTAAAGAATGATCGCTTGTGTCCATCCAAAACCATAATTGCAAAAAGATCAGTCATTGTGGATGAAGTCACTTGCCTTCCTCTGTTAGGTTCATGACCTCTATCAAGTGAGAATAGGGATTCTTTGGATGAAATGAGTTCTTCCAAGCCCTGCAGTGGTGCTTGGGTTTTCACATGACTCCAAATGAAATAAAGAATCTATATCTGAAAATCAGTAGGTCTCAAATTGGAGAAACAGAGCAGTATTAAAGGCATGCTTATTTTGTCACTCCTGGTTCACAGGAAGGGTGTCCAGGCCACCCTGACTTTAGGCAAATGAGGGGCAAGCGAGCTTATTTTGGAAACTGTCTTTGGCTGCGCCCCTCATAGAAACCTTCGCCAGAGGTGAGGATGAGTCTCTACATGGAAGAGGATTAGTGTCATGTGGAGGTGTTTTGGTTATAATTTTGGTCATTTGTGTGTCGGTTGGAAAAAATGACTGTGTCCACCTGGGCTTGAACTCTGGTGTGATTCCCCTTAGAGACTGAGTTGTGGAACTAAAGTCAGAGAAATATTGCCATGAATTTTGTTGGAATTTTAGTAGGCCATGCATGAGAGTCGCCATTGGAAACTGAGATCTAGGCCCAGGGTGGCTTTCCACAGAGCACTGGGAATCTCTGCCAGGATATAACATGATTTTATTATTAAAGACTTGGCAGGCTGAGTTGAGAGTCAAAACACACATGGGCCTCACCTTGTAGACCTCAATGGGCCTGGCTTTATGTGGCCTCTTTGGGCACTCTTTCAGAAGCCTTGCCTGTGAGAGTTCTTTAGAGCTTTCATTGAAATGAGCTTCCTCACCATTTAATGATTCCTGAATGAATTGAAACCCACAGTGACTCCAACTTCATCTTTGAAAAATGGTTAGATAAATACCATGAAATTTTTGAAATTCCCATGACC
This sequence comes from Callospermophilus lateralis, assembly GCF_048772815.1. NCBI lineage: Eukaryota > Metazoa > Chordata > Mammalia > Rodentia > Sciuridae > Callospermophilus > Callospermophilus lateralis. Next base: position 723,990 of record NW_027514495.1, on the reverse strand, counting down.
AGGTGGCACTGGAAAACTTTTGGATGTCTTGTTGCTGATCATGAGTATACCAGACAGTACCTTGATTTACTGGGTTTCATGAAAATGGTTTAGAACAGAGATGCCAGTAAGTTGGATCCTGCTGAGTAGTGGCCCAGAGCAGTGGTGTGCAGGTGTTTGATAAAACATCAGTGGTAGGGCCATGAGGATCTACCATTGGATTCCAAATGGCTTGTGACTGACATGGTGTAGCCAGCAGACCCTTATATGTAAAGGAATCTTGTTATATGGAGAGGTTTCAGGGCAATGTTCTGAATCATGTTGCTATTGTCAAGGGGGCAACTACGTGGGATAAAATACTGTTTGGCGCATTCTCCTCCAGACCCTTCCCCCCACACCTGACAGAACTCCTCCAGTACTGTGTCCCATTTGAACTCGTATTTTGTGAAGCAAATACCAAACTCCCAGAGCAGCAGCAAAAACACCACGAAAATTAGAGGATGGCCAAATGGCTTCACAGTCCACACGAAGAGACAATTAGCCCTCAGAGGCCACAGTTTACCTACAAAGAGAGAATTCAGCACTGTTGCCTCATTTCATTGGAAAGTAAGTAACCATGTCATCCAGATCACATAGATGCAGACCCAGCTTTGATGGTCTCACTACAAAGTAAGCTAAAGCTCCTGACAACAGCATATATTTCAAGTGCTCAACCTCAGAGGCAGATCCTCAAAAATCTTTAGGCCAGCAGAGCTCGAGGTTTGTGGAGTGTTTACCCTGTCCATTACTTTTAGAAACTCCTCTACCAACTCCAATGATGTGAAATCGGGAGCATTTTCCAATCCAGATAGGTATTCACAAATTTTTTAACTCTTCTCCTCTAATTGTGTTTTTCTTGAGGCGAAGGTAATGTCAAGGCATTGTTCTGGATGAGAGTGGAAAGATTTTTCTGTAGCATATGTTTGCATACACATTGGATTCAATTTCCTGTATTCCATTCAAAATACTGAATCCCTGACACTAACCCATACCCTACCAGACTCTGACTACTAATCCTAATATGATGGAGAAAAATAACCCAAACAGAATAGAAATACAAGTAGTTCAGAGGAGGCACGGTGTATTGTTGGACTTCCCTTCTGCATGATACAGAGTAGGAGTTATAAATCTAGTCAATTGTTTGTTGAAATAGTTCTCCATGTATTTTTAAAGTTAACAAACATGTGAATTCCTGTCTCCCTTTCTCTGTAGCCTATTCAGCATGTGTATTTTAATATGGACATATACAATCCTACCTGGTACCACACGTTTGTTCTTGTGATTTGGCTTACTTGGCAGATACAAATTGTGAGACGAGATCACTCCTACTAAACCCTGTTGGTACTGAATATTGAAACAATGGGTGAGCTTCCTAGTTGAACAACATTATACATAAATCCATGTTCAGTAAAATGAATATTTTTGGATCTGTGGATGATATATATTTTATGATGAATTTTGATTGACATATATTGCTACTTTTTTTGTCTGTGTGTACTCTCCAGATTTTTCTAAATATGAAATATATGTGTCTTATGTACACTCCCTAAATTCATTCATGTTCATGTATGTGGATTTATAATCAACTATTCACAAGATTATTCTCAGAAATATTCATCCACCTGAAATTTGCCTAATGCTCTCAAATGTCAATCCTATTGGTGACTACATATTTGTTTCTTCCTAAATTATGTATTCAAACTCAACCCTGTTCAAAATGTCTAATCCTATCACTCACTTTATACTTTGCCTTATTTTGTAATGTCTCTATTTATATCTGCTTTACTTCATGTTTTCCCCAGTTCATCATTGTGACTGACTCTTCACCTGTGCTGACTTTAACAATCAATCTGTAACCGAAACCCTGTAGCTAACGAACTTTTGTTCCAAATCCTATACTCACACTTCTTCCTAAACGTACTATCTTCCTATTTCTATCAACAATCCCTTTTTGACTGGATGTTCTCTTCTACTTTCAATCATTATAGTAAATGTCGGGCGAGCTTCGCAGGAGGAAACCACCAACAGACTATCTCATGCAACAGCACAGGGTTTATTGAGTGTCCAGCATGCTGGTGCTCAGAGCTCACTTGAATAGAGCAGATAGCCCTGAGAATCGCTTAAGTAGAGCTTATATACTTTACCTGGAGAGGGCAGGGAGGGAAGTTTATTGATGGATCAGGGCGAGTGGGCGATTTGCGTGCAACTGGGTGAGGGAGCACATTCTGCAGTTGGGCAGTTGGGGACAGCACATACTGGGAACAAGATTTGCAAGCATTTCTCAAGATTTCAACAGTGTTTTGTTAAGCATACAGAAAAACAGGAAGTGACAAGTACCTATTTTATTAACCTTTTATTCCCCACTTCTTCTTCTGGCTACTTTTAATCATAAAAATGATCATTGGGGGGTGTCACATTCTATGTATTCTAGTGGGGTATTACCATAAGTTTAACTCGTCCAATTTGAGCCTGGAGAAAAGAAATTACACGGTTGAGAAAACAGGGTTTAATAGTTAGCAATAATATGAGGATTATTATTGGACCGGCCAGGGTTGATAAAAACGTAGTTAACCAGGAAGACTGTGTGAACCAAGACTCAAACCACCTTTTTTGGGCCTCTCTGTCTCTTTGATGCTTTTCAAGGAATCTTTTTAATTTACTCTTAGATTTTATTACAACTCCAGTATGCTCGGCATACAAACAACTTTCTTCTCTCAATGCAGCACAGAGGTCCCTTCTCTCATGACAAGGAGGTCCAACCCTCGAGTGGTCTGAAAAACAACTTCAGAGAGAGAGGTAAAAGACTCATGCAAAGCTCTGATGGAGGCTTCTAATATCTTAGTTTTGGTCTATTGCTGTCATTTGTTGGGTCATTTGTTGAGTCCCATGGACAAAGGCAGTGGTTCCCGTGGCCACCAGTGCAGCAATTTCTATTCCTAATATGATGGCTAAGTTGAGGGATATATATTTTCAGTGGAACCGGGTTGAATGCCCCCCTATTTGATCTTCAAATGAACCTGCATTGTGATAGAGCACTCTGGGAAACATCTGCACGATTACACAATTAATCACATCTGTTGACCATTTCATGAAAACATTAACAATGTTTAAGTATATAGAATCATGCTGTAGTAGGGACGGACAAGGCAACTCACCTAAGATAGCACTGAAGACAGGGAAACAGTCCCATTTGGTGGCAACCAGATTCAGAGGGCATTGATTCTGTTGTAATCAAGTAATCCTCTGAAACCCAAGTTTAGGTAGTTTCAGAATTTTGTACCCAACATGTAATGGAAGGAGTTCAGAAGTTCACAGTCTGCAGAAGTTGAAAAAAGCAGTTTTGTTTCTGTTTTTTCCTCGGTTCTGGGCAAGTTAACTTTTCAAGGACACCTGGGAGGGAAAGAGCTTTTTCTTCCCTTTCTTATTTTCCCATTGCCAGCTGTTACCACGGAGCCCAGTTGCTAACTTCGTTAACTTAGAAATGTAGCCATCTCTGTGAAGCCCCATGTCAAGGCCAGAGGCCTTGTTCACATATTTTTGTGAAAAACTAGTAAGGGGGTGTCTTGATTAGGAGTGCTAATTTTTTTAGCCAGTGGCCAAGTAGAACAGGGCAACATGAAAATAGGAAGTTTAACTACATTGAACTTTTTTATAGGGACTCTTTTGCTGAAAGTCCTAAAGTCAGCCATGGTGAAGACTTCTGGAGAAGGTCAGTTAAAGACTTTTCTGTGGGCCTGGTACAGAGGGGAAAGACGGAGAAGGTGGGGCTGATAGCAGCTCAGAGTATCTGAGAATGAGAAAAGAGAGATGTAAAAAAATAATTGGAAAGTGGTTTGGAATTTTCCTAGCAACAAATATTTGAGCAGTAGAACAGGTAGAGCAAAGAAGAAGATGGTTGTGAGTATCCCAAAACACATGTTAGGGACTTTAAATTCTTAGTAAACTGTTTTCAGTGATGACAAAGCAACTTTAAAGGCCATTTTCATTACATCTTGGATATGGGTCTGAGGGCTCTCCTCAGCTGGTTTGAGCTTTGGGTTAGTTGGTAAGAGGACCTGGTGGGACCCGGTGCGGGCACTGACAGGAGAAGAGATGAGTGAGTGGGTGGAGGGGTACCTCAGTACCTGCTACGTCAGCAAGGGGGCAATGGTCTGAGAACCAGCAGAGATTTGGATTTTTGATCTAATAATTGTAGTGGAGAAATCAGGTTGCTGAGGTGGGAGTGACAGCAGAGACTCTGGAGCAGAAGGCTGAAGGTGAGGATCTATTGGATAAGCATAGTTCAGGATGTGAGCGAAGAAGGGAAAAGGCCTCTACATAGTGGAATCTCCTTTTACCCTTTTGAGCACCAGCAGATGTTAAAAAGGTCACACAGGATTTGAGGATCTAGAGTCCCCTCTGGTTGCCATCAGTTTTTGTTTTCTAATTCGTAATATGGCCAATGCTGTGTACTGAATTTAATGTGGAGTTTGGGTTCCATCAGGCAGCCCCTGTATGCTCACATCCCCATGACTTACAGAAGAAGTCGGCTTTTCCCCCACATAGCCATGGCTGTTTATGGCTTTGACAGTCGGCCGGGTAAACACAGTAATCTAAGCTAGCCAACCTGCATCTGGCTCGTGTGTCCCTACATCCATAATGTTTGTTTCCATTATCTATGGTAAGGAAGGGATTTAATGGAATTTTAGTGGGATCCTCTTCATCAGGGATATCCCATTAGGAAAGACCTATAGCCAGCTGACAAATGTCTGGGTGGAGAGATGGTCACCAGGTCCCTAAGTGGGCTTTATGCGAGATAGATTATACTTCTTTTCCAGTAGAATTTGTGATCAGCCAACGCTGCTGAACGGGCTGATGAGGGTTAGGACTACTTGTGGCCGAGGGGAGAGTCTATAGGCTTATCCACATGGTGAATATGCAATTTGAAAGTGTTACCAGTCTTTTCCAGTTTCCAGCCAGAGTATGGACAGGGCGCAGGCTTGAGATGAGAGGCATGGATCCAGGAAGTGATTCCGTCTACCTTTACCACTGTAGATGTTATAAGTACCACCTGGTATGGTCCTTTCCAGTGGGGTTCCAGGGATGACACCTGATATCATCTTACGTAGATGAATCTCTTACTTGATATCGATGTGGAGTCCCCTCGTCCCCAGTTTGGTAGGCAGTGGCCAGCTTTTTCCACAGGTATCACTGAGATCTTTCAAGAGCTTTAAGTCTGTCAAGCAAGGGGGTGTGAAAGGGATCGTTAGGTCTTAGAGTTGGGCTTTGGTCCATTACTGGAGGAGAGGCACCCTAGATATTCACAGGGGGTGTGGTTACTCAAAGAAACAGAGGGCGTATTTCTTGCACGAAACATTGTATAAGGCATGAGCATAGTCCAATCATTTATGCTGGTCTCTAAGCTTAATTTTGTTGAGGTCTCTTTAATGGTTCTATTCATTCTTTCTACCTGTCCTGAACTCTAGGGTCTGTAAGCACAATAAAACTTCCAATGAATCCCCAGGTTCCTGGCTAACCCCTGACTTACTTGGGCCACGAACTCCGGTGCATTATCAGACCGTATTACCTTTGGCAGGCCGTATCTTTGAAAAATGTCTTTCAGGATCTGCTTGACCACCATTTGCACTGTTTCTTTTTTTTTTCTTTTAATGGGGAAGGCTTCAATCCATCCTAAAAATGTATCTACAAAGACTAGAAGATATTTATGTCCATACATTGCTGGCTTAATTTCAGTAAAGTCAACTGCCCAGAATTGTCCTGGTCTGGTTCCTCGTAGGTGCTTTCCTGCAGGAAGCTTGGAAGGGTAAGCATTTACCAATTGATGGACTCGACAGGCTTTTTTTACCCATTTAGTTATTTCTTTTTGCTGTGAGTCAGTTAGTGGAAAACTCTGTTCTTGATACTTCAGAAATACCTGCAGTTTCTTTGAACCAAGGTGAGTGAGTTGATGTGCATTTTCTACTGACATATTTAGAGCTGTGACTATAGGAGTTTTTAGTGAAGGATTTAGAAATTCCACTTGGGGGCCTTCAGGGTTAAAAGTTATTTTGGCCCGGTACTTGGTGAGCAGATCTCTGCCCATCAATGGGGCTAGGAATTCTGGGATTACTAGGAAGGAGTGATGGATTTTTCCTTTCCCCAGGTCCATGATCCTCTTAGTTGTCCAAGCCCGATATTTACTGTCATTAGCCCCTTGAACTAGAGACCTTTTATTTGATAGAGGGCCCAATGTGACACTAGGGATGAGTATATTGCCCCTTTATCCACTTCAAAGATTACTGGTGTCCCCTCCACTTCAAAAGTTACCCTGAACTCGGGGAGGAGATCTGAGCCCCGACTTTCATAGTCATCCTCCAGAGTCAGAATGGCTGACTGGCGTGGCTGTCCCTCTCTAGTGCACTCTTTGGCCCAGTGTCCTTTTTTTTGTACAGTAGGTACATTGATCTGAGGCCAGGGGTGGCCTCTGGCATGGGACCAGGTATCCCTTCCTGTCTCCCTGTTTCTTAATTTCTGGCCCTTTTGTTGTTGTGACCAGGACCTTAGTCAACGCCTTATTCTGTCTTTTGTTTCTTTTATCCTCACTTTGCTTCATTCTCTTCCTCAGTTTCTCTCTTAAGGTATATTTTCTTGGCTTCTCTGACTAAATCTCTCAAAGTCATATCTTGTAATCCATCTAAGCATTGTAACTTTCTTTTAATATCCAGGGCAGCTTGCCCAATAAAGGCCATCATGACAGATGCCTTTTGATCCTCTGCCTGAGGATCGAAAGGAGTATATCTCCTACTTGCCTCCATAATTCTCTCTAGAAACATAGAGGGAGATTCATCAGGCCTTTGAGTAATCTCTATTACCTTGGCCAAATTAGTTGGTCACCTAGTGGCCACTCGGATGCCCACTATTGGAACCTGGCGATAAGTGGACAGATGCTTTCTAACTTCAATGGTGTTGGTGTCCCAGTTGGGTTGTTTCAAAGGAAAACCAGCTTTGATTAAGTTGGGAAGATGTATCACTCTCCAATCTGGTCGGAGGACATTTTTTTATAGCTTCCAGGAAGATTCTCTTTTGTTCCTCTGTCGTGAAGAGAGTCCCTAGGAATTGTTGACAGTCATCCCAAGTAGGCAAATGTGAAAATATCAATGACTCAACCAGACCTGTGAGCCCTGTGGGGTCCTCGGAAAAAGGGGGATTGTTATATTTCCAGTTATATAGGTCGGAAGAGGAGAAAGGCCAATATTTGTAGGCTTGCATTTTGCCCCCATGGCCTTCGTCAATCAATGGTCTGTAGAGACATAGTGGGAGCATCACAGGAGTTCCAGGGTTTTCAATCATTCACCACCATCAAGTTTCCTTAGCTGGGCTAGCTTCCTCCTGCGGAGGAGGGGCTGTGTGTGCTGCGGGGGAGTTATCTGGAGGGCGCTGGGCCAGCTTAGATTCCTCCGGTGGTAGAGAGGCTGAGTCAGCTGCAGGGGAATCACTTAGAGGGTGTTGGTGGTTGGGGGACGAAGGCAGGGTATAATAAGGGGGAAGAGAGTCCAGAAGAGTCAAATCTTTTGACTCAGGGATTACAAAGGGTGGAGGAGGAGGAGGAGCAGAGGGTTTGATAGATCATGGGGGAAGGAGTAGGAGCAGGGGAAGGGACAAAGAAAGGCTTCACCAATTGAGGAGGAGATTTGCAGAGGTCCAGCAAAGTTAAGATATATGGCTGTTGATCCGGATGGCTATGGGTGCCCGGGTGAAAGACAATATCTCTGACTTCTTAAATTAGTGGGAAGTAGAAAGATCCTTCTAGGGGCCATCCAAATTCAAAGGTGGGCCATTCTGAGGCACAGAGATTCTGAAAGGTCCAGCGTTTAACTAAAAAAGAAAGATTCTGAGCCCTTAAGCGGACTTTGGTCCAGTGATCAAGGGTCAGGGACAGGGGCATTGAAGTGCTGTGTCCCATAATGAAAGATACACAAAGAGTGAATGCAAGACACACGACACAGACAAGACAAGACAATAAAGACATTCAATGGACATCCAAAACTGAGACCAGGACTGAGTAGCCAGCAAAACCCAATGGGCTGGCAATTCCGAATCAGATACAAAATATTACTGAGTCGAGGAGACTATTGTTCCTCGATTTCCCGAGTCTTTGGGAAGTTCCCCAGGGACGTGGCCTGTTGCTCTATGACACGTCTGTCAGCCACAATCGGAGAGAACTCACGCTCTTCATTGACAGCCATTTTGCCCAGCACTAACCTTAACACTGAAACAAGAAAGAGGCGCCTTACTTAACCCAAGAGGAACCCGTTAGGGTCTTTTGTCCGCCGCTGCCAAAACTCGGTGGAATCTCCATATGTAAAGCTCGGGTGAGCATGGAAGGAAGAGACCACTAACAGACTGTCTTATCCAACAGCAAAGGGTTTATTCTGGGTCCAGCATGCTGGGGCTCGGAGCTCACTTGAATAGAGCAGAGAGCCCTGAGAACAGTTTAAGCAGAACATATATATTTTCCTTGGAGAGGGCAGGGAGGGAAGTATACTGATGGGTCAGGGCGAGTGGTCGGTTTGCATGCAACCGGGTGAGGGAGTACATTCTACACTTTGGCAGTTGGGGACAGCACATTCTGGGAACAAGATTAGCAAACAGTTCTCAAGATTTCAACAGTGTTTTGTTAAGCATACAGAAAAACAGTAAGTGACAAGTACCTATTTTATTAACCTTTCACTACCGACTATCCTTTTTGACTGGATGTTCTCTTCTACATTCTATGATCCAAAGTACAAGTTCCTATGCCTTTGTATATCAATTTTTTCAAAGCTAAGAATCCCAATCAAGGGCCCAGTGCCCTTCTGGGCTTCAAATGTTACTTAGATTTCTGTTTTTATACATATATTTCACCTATATATTTTTATACATATTGCAGGTTCCCAATACCATTATTTATTCAGCATAATGATTCCTAACCCAAATCAAACATGTTATTAACCCTAACCATACATGGTTCCCTCAATCTAACGTTACAGAAGAGCAGGGACAGAGTTGGTGTTACAATACAGGAATATAGGGAATCTTCCACCTGCTGATAACCTCAAAGGTCCATGCAGATATAATCTCTGGAGAAGATGTAGGCAACTCTGAAGGACCTGAGAGTGCAAAAGTCATCTTCCATGGAAAACAACCTGGTCAGGGTGAAGGGTTCTGTCTGAATCAGCCTCTCCATTCTTAATGTAGAGAAGATGGACCAAATGATACCTGTGTGGAGAGCTGCTCCTGGGTGCCTATGGGTGATATACCATTCTAACTTGTGAAAGGGTCACAGGAAGCAGGGGCAGCCTCCATCTCATGGGAAGCTTGGAAGCAACTCTTAGGACAGATTGGTTGCCAAGGCAGTGAACTCATTCAGTTCCTGACGGAAGTGACCTCACCTCACTTCCTTGGTGATGGAACTCTGTGAACTTGCGATCCAGGAAGCCAGTCAAACATTGACAGCCCCAGTCCCAGTCTCAGTGGTTTTACTTTTTGAATTTCCCAAGGACAGAGTCAGTCTTTCTTGGTACCTATTGATGTTAGGATGGCCAAATGGCAGGAAAACTCTGAAGAGGGGCCTTTCCTGAGAAAACAGGTAGTGGCTCACTGCTGGCTCCTGACAACTTCAGAGACTTGGCAAAGGACACAAAATCTGAGACAGGACAGGCCATTTTGGGGGAACCTAGAATGGCCCACAGTCAGAGGACACTCCAAATAGTCACAACCTACTTGGAGGAAAGAGGTGCCTTTGTGGGTGTGGGTGTGGGTTTGTGGTTTTGGCTCATGTTCTGAGAAGAGGTAGGAAATGAGGTTTGTTTTTTTGGGGGGGAATTGTTTCTAGTAAGTCATTTGACAATGCGAGTGTTTCTGTGTCGCTGTATCCCACTCTGTCCGTGATTGTAGATATTAGAAAAGAGAAAGCATCAATGGATGTGTCCTGTCTTTTAGAAAGCTTACCAGCATTCATGCTGCCCAATTTATAAATAGAATGCGGCTTGCCATAATGATGGGCAACACCTACGATCTTCCTAAGTTCCTGTTTTCTTCCAGAAATCTGGTCACTCTCCATAATAGGCTTATGGTTTTGTATCCAAGATATGTACCACCTCCATGCTCTGTGACATGGCCATGTACTGAATAACTGAAGTGAATGGCGAGCATCTCAGAAAACTCACATACCAGTGTGACCTGTAAAGTCTCATTGGAGAAACCCTGCTTTGGGCCTTTTGCTTACCTATTGTTCTGTTTCCCTGAATGTCAGGAAGGTCTTTGCCTAAGGAAAACGCTTTGTGAAGTCTGAAGAAAACCTTTTTCAAATAAAAAAGAATGGGCATCAGCTGTGGCTCTTTGCTTAATTGCTTTGCAAAGAGATGTGTCTGAATCAGCGTCTTGGCCCTATGTTAGGCTGTAGCTTAGATTCTCAGCAACTGATGGATCTAAAGAAAGATCCCATGTGTGCATCCAAAACCAAAATAGCAAAAGAGCAGTCATTGTGGATGAAGTCTTTCGCCTTCCTCTGTAAGGTTTCTGACATCAATCAAGTGAGAATAGGGATCCTTTAGGTCAAATGAGTTCTTCAATTCCCTGCAGAGGCTAGCACATAGGTGGTTGGGTTTTCTCATGACTCCAATTTACATAAAGAATCTAAACCCCACAGTCAGTAGGTCTCAAATTTGAGAAGTGGATCAGTATTAACGGCAGGCCTATTTGATCACTCCTGGTTCACAGGAAGGGTGTCCAGGTCACTCAGAATTTAGGTAAATGAGGGGCAAGAAAGCGTATTTTGGACACTGTCTTGGGCTGCATTCCTCATGGAAATCTACAGTCAGAGGTTATGATGAGTGTCTATATGGAAGAAGGTGAGGGCCATGTGGGAGTGTTTTGGTATTAATTGTGGTTATTTTTGTGGCAGTTGAAAGGGATGACTGAGTCCACCTGAGTTTGAACTCTGGTGTGATTCCCTTAGAGACTGAGTACAGGAACTGAACTTAGAGAAGTATTGCCATGAATTGAGTTGGGATTTTAGAAGGCCAAGCATGAGAGTCACCCTTGGAAACTGAGATCTAGGCCCAGGGTGGCTTTCCAGAGACCACTGGGAATCTCAGGCTTGATATCACATGATTTTATTCTTAACGACTTGGCAGTCTTAGTTGAGAGTCAAAACACACATGGACGTTACATTGTAGACCTCAATGGGCCTGGATTTATGTGACCCTTTGGCCAATCTTTGGGAAAACTTGCCTGTGAGAGTTCTCCAGAACTTCATTTGAAATGAACTTCCACAACATTTAATGGTCCCTGAATAAATTGAAACCCACATGCTGCCAACTTCATCCTTGAAAAATTGCTAGATAAATACCATGAAATTGTTGAAATTCCCATGACCAGATTGCACTGGACAAACTTTGGTTGTCCTGTTGCTGAACATGATTATGCAGGACAGTGACTTGATTGACTGAGTTTCATGAAAATGGTGTATAACAGAGATTCCAGGAAGTTGGACCCTGCTGAGTAGTGGGCCTAGTGCAGTGATGGGCAGGTGTGTGATAAAAAAACATCTGTGGTGGGGCCATGTGGATCTGCCATTGGCTTCCAATTGGCTTGTGACTGACATGATGCATCCAGCAGACGCTTCTATGTAAAGGTATCTTGTTAAATGGAGAGGTTTCAGGCCAATGTTCAGAATCCGGTTGCTATGGTCAAGGAGGCAAGCTATGTGGAATAGAAGCCTGGTTGGTACATTCTTCTGCAGACCCTGACTCACCACAGGTGACAGAACTCCCTCCAGCACTTTGTTCCAGGTGAATTCCTTGTAATTCGTGAAGCAAATACGAAACTCCCAGTGCAGCAGCAAGCAACACCAGGAAAACTGGAGGATGACCAAATGGCTTCAGAGTCCACAAGAGTAGACAATTAGCCCCCAGTGGCCACAGTTTACCTACAAACAGAAAATTAAATACAGCTTCCTCATGTTTATTGGAAAATAAGAAATCATGTATTCCAGGTCACATAGAAGCATACCCAGATTTGATGGTCTCACTACAAAGGAAGCTGAATCTCCTGACTACAACATATATTTCAAGTGCCCAACCTCAGAGGCAGTTCCTCAAGAAGTCTTTAGTCCAGCAGAGCTCCATGTTTGTGGAGTGTTTACCCTGTCCCTTACTTTTGGAATCTCCTCTACCACCTCCAAGTTTGTGAACTCGTGAGCATATTTGATTCCAGATATGTATTCACAGATTTTCTAACTCTTCTCCTCTAATTGTGTCTAACTTGGGGCCAAGGTAATCTCAAGGCATTGTTATGGATGAGAGTGGGAAGATACTTTTGTAGCATATATTTGCATAAACATTGGAATCATTTTCCAAATTTTCATTCAAAATACTGAATCCCTGACACAAACCCATGCCAACTAGACTCTGACTACTAATTCTAATATGATGGAGAAAATTAACCCAAACAGAATAGAAATACAAGCAGTTCAGAGGAGGAATGGTGTATCATTGGAATTGCCTTTTGCATTATATAGGGTAGGAGTTATAAATCTAGTCAATTTTTTGTTGAAATGGTTCTCCATGTGTTGTTAAAGTTAACAAATATGTGAATTCCTGTCTACCTTTCTCTGTATCCTATTCAGCACATGTATTTTTATATGCACATATAGAATCCTACCTGGTACCACACGTACATTCTTGTGAGGTGGCTGACTTGGCAGACACAAATTGTGAGAAGAGATCACTCCTCCTAAACGCTGTTGAAACTGAAAATTCAAACTATTGATGAGCTTCCTAGTACAATAAAATTATACATGAATCCATGTTCAGTAAAACAAATTTATTTGGATCTGTGGATGACATATATTTCGTGGTGAATTTCAATTGGCATATATTGCTACTTTTTAATGTCTGTTTGTGTGCGTGCGTGTGTGTGTGTGTGTGTGTGTGTGTATGTTTATATATATATACACACACACTCTACAGATTTTTCAAAATATGAAATATATGTGTCTTATTATACACTCCGTAAATTCATTCATATTCATGTATGTGGATTAATAATCAACTTTTCACAAGATTATTCTGAGAAATATTCATCCACCTGAACTACATATTTGATTCCTATTACTGAAAACTAACAGTAAATGGTGCATACAAATCCTAATATTTCTGCAGTAACTGACACAGTTTTATATCAATGCAAGTAGATTCCTATGGGACGTGATGTGTATTTTGTCATTCATTTTTATTAAATACTGGTACATTTCTTTTTCTTCAGTTAATGCACATGATAGGATATATATTTAATCCACTAGTTCAGAAATTTATAGGCATTTTGTTTTACTTTTCATCACTTCCTAATTCAGAAAACATGTTTTCCACAGGGTTTCATGACTGGTCTTTTCATGAGACTTCTTTCACAAAATGCAAAGGTCACACTTATGTTTGTACCGAAGTCTAAATGGAAAGTGAGTATGGATTACTAAAAACATCTATGTCCAGGTTGCCTAATGCTATCAAATGTCAATTTTATTGGTGACTACATATTTGTTTCTTCCTAAGATTATATATTCAACCTCAACACTGTTGAAAATGCCTGATCCTATCACGTACTTTATACTTTGCCTGATTTCCTAATGTCTCTATTGATATATGGTTTCCTACATACTTTCCAGAGTTCATCAATGTGACTGGCTCTTCACATGTGTTGATATTTACATTCATTCTCTACCCGAAACCCTACTGTTATAGAACGTTTGGTTCAAATCCTATACTCACTCTGCTTTCTAAACCTATGAATATCTTCCTAATCCTACTGACTATCCTTCTGACTGGATGTTCTTTTTGACATTCAATCATCCAAGGTACAAGGTCCTATGCCATTGTATATCAATTTATCTGAGACATCTGTGCAGAATATAATTCAAAGCTGAGTATTTCAATCAAGGGCCCAATGCACTTCTGGGCGTCAAATCTTACCTAGATTTCTGTGTTCATACTTATATTTCACCTATATATTCTTGTAAATATCGCAGGTTCCCAAAACCATTATTCATTGCACAGAATGATTCCTAAGCCAAATCAAACTTGTTATTAACCCTAAGCATACACTGTTCCATCAATCTATCTTTACAGTAGAGCAGGGACAGAGTTGGTCTTACAATACAGGTATGTAGGGGATCTTCCACCTGCTGAAATCCTCAAAGGTCCATGCAGAAATGATCCCTGGAGAAGACTTAGGCAGCTATGAAGGACCTGAGAGCACAAAATCATCTTCCATGGCAAAAAAACCGATCAGGATGAAGTATTGTGTCTGAATCAGTTGCTCTGTTCTTAATGTAGAGAAGATGGACAAAACCAGGCCTGTGTGGAGAGCTGTTCCATGGTGCCTGTGGTTGATATACCATTCTAACTTATGACTGAGTCAGAGAAAGTAGGGGCAGCCTCCATCTCATGGGACCCTTGTAAACAACTGTTAGGACAAAGTGGTTGCCAAGGTATTGACCTCATTCAGTTCCTGAAGGAAGTGACCTACCTCACTTCCTTGGTGATGGAACTCTCTGAACTTGGGATCCAGGAAGCCAGCCACCCAGAGCCAGTGCCAGTCCCATTCCCAGTGGGCACACTTGTTTGAATTTTCCAAGGACAGAGTCAGTCTTTCTTGGTACCTCCTGATGTGAGGATGACCAAATGCTAGGAGAACTCTGAAGAGGGGCCTTTCCTGAGGAAGCAGGTAGTGGCTCATTGCTGGCTCCTGACAACTTAACAGAGTTGGCAAAAGGGACCTGATCTGATAAAGGACAGGCCATTTTGGGGGGACATAGTATGGTCCACCAGTCAGAGGACACTCCGGATAGTCACAGACCTTGTTGTGGGAATGAGGTGCCTTAGTGGGTGTGGGTGTGATTTCTTGGTTTTGTCTCATGTTCTGAGAATAGGTAGCAAAGGTTGTTTGTTTGGTTTGGAGTCGACTGTTTCTAGTAAGTCGTTTGAGAAGGCGAGTTTTTCTATGTCTGTGTATCCACTGTGTCCGTGGTTGCAGTTATTAGAAAAGCGAATACATCAATGGAGGTGTCCTGACTAGTAGGAAGCTTCCAGGCATTTATTCTGCCCTTTTTATGAATGGACTGTGGCTTGCCTTATGGATAGACAACACCTACTATCTTCCTAAGTTCCTGTTCACCTCCTGATTTCTGGCCTCTCTCCAGAATAGGCTCATGGTTTTGTGTCCAAGATATGTACCACCTCCAAACTCTGTGACATAGCCATGTACTGGATAGCTGAAGGGAATTGGAACATCCCAGAAACCTCAGAGATCAGTGTAACCAGAAAAGTCTCAGTGGAGAAACCCTGCTTTGGGCAATTTGCTTACCTATGGTTCCCTTGCCCTGAATGTTAGGAATGTCTTTGCCTCAGGCCACCCCTTTGTGGAGCCTGAAGAAAACAGTTTTCAAATTGAAATGAATGGGCATCACCTGTGGCTCTTTGCTTAATTACTTTGGAAAGGGATGTGTCTGAATCAGCCTCTTGGCCCTGTGTGAGGTTGTGGCTTTGATTCTCAGAACCTGATAGATCTAAAGAAAAATCCCATGTGTGCATCCAAAACCAAAATTGCCAAAAGAGCAGTCATTGCTGATGAAGTCTTTCGCCTCCCTCTGTAAGTTTCCTGACCTGTATCAAGTGAGAATAGGGAAGATACACCAAGTCAATTGATGGCTCCTATTGGAAAAATTCTATCACTGATGACAGCATCAGCATAAGTACCCCAACACTGCCACAATTCGCTGCACCAGCAGATAGTTCACAATGCATACAAGTGAGTTCACAATGCATACAAGTGATACATAATCCAGGCAAGTTCTACAAGCAGTTCAGTGATGGCTATTGCAGAATCTGTAGATTGATTTTATCTTTGTCTTCACCGGCACTGGGATGAAGATAGGAATTCTGGCAATAATGGCTAAAGAAAAATTTCTGTAACATTCCTGAAGGCACTAAAAGAAAACAATTTTCTTAACAATTTACGTTATCTTGAAGAGAATAATTAAATATAATGAAAAGGAAAAGTGAAAGTAAACAAACACGTCTGTTAACCTCCTATTTTTTCACATATTAAAACAATCCTGAACAGTTGTTTACCCAATTTAAATTAAACAATTAAATTCACGTGAATAAAAAAATGGATATATTATTTCATTAGCACTCATCATATGTGATATATGGACATACGCACATTCAAATATATAACACAAAACACAAGTGTGCACACATAATAAATACATACAACACATAATATAATAGTAAAGGCCTTATAACATTTTACATGTGAAATCATCATTGCAATGTTTAAAAACTCTACAGTCAAAAAATAGAACTGATAAGCAAAACATTAACCTAGGTATGTATGAGCTCAAAAAAACAAAAGAGAACTTCATGATTTGAGAAAGGGCAATAATAAAATAGATATTGAAAAAAGCATCCCTGTTCTGTCGCAGATGTAAGGATAGCCAAACTGGAGTTTTGGATATCAGCTGTAATGGATTTGAGCCAAATCATCTTATTTTGGTCTATCGAAATCGCTTCAGTTAATCTCTCTGGAATCCAAATCGGCTGCTGTTCTCCCTGTGGAAACACATAAACAGACCCCCGACTCCAGGCAATCACTGGGTCAGGATCTTAGTTAATCTCTCTGGAATCCAAATCGGCTGCTGTTCTTCCTGTGGAAACCCACAAACAGACCTCCAACTCCAGAAAATTAATGGGTCAGGACCTTTCCATTGTCCTGTTAGAATATCCTTCCAAAGTACCTCGGGCTTATACTCATTTTTTGGACACTTATGCCTTTCTGCAGCACTAAGTCCTGAAAATCCAAATTTAAAAAGTTTAGAGTAAAAAGGGTTATTTTAAGTTTATCTTTGGGGAATTTATATCCCTTCCCAATTCTGTCTTCTTACTTTAATGAGTACATTTTAATAGTGTGGTGTGCTCTTTCAACTATGGCTTGTCCCTGTGGATTGTATGGGTTTCCTGATATATGAGTAATGCCAAATGATGAGCAAAATGGTTTAAAAGAGGTAGAAGTATAACCGGGGGCATTATCAGTTTTTAACTGCTTTGGAATGACCACAGTGGCAAAATTTTGTAAGCAATGAGCTATAACATCTTTAGTTTTTTTTCCCCCATGAAGGGAGCCCATCAAAAATCCAGAAGAAGTATCAACTGTAACATGCAAATATTTTAATTTTCCAAATTCTGGCAAGTGTGTGACATCCATCTGCCATATATGGTAAGGTATCAATCCTCTACGATTGACTCTAAGATTAAAATGTGGTAAAATGGTCACACAATTTTGACATTGTTTTATTATTTGTCTAGCTTGTTCCTTAGTTATTTTAAAATGCTTTTGTAAAGTATTAGCATTGATAATGAACTTTTTATGAAAATTTATAGCTTCTTCTAGTGTACAGAAAATATGTATGTATGTCATGTGTAGTTTTACCTGCTAAATCATTGCCCAAACTAAGGGCTCCAGGCAATCCTGTATGTGCCCAGATATGTCCTATTAAGAATGGATATTTTCTGTCCCAGATTAGACTTTGTATACTGGAAAGGAAAGAGAAAACAGTAGAGGAAGGGGAAATCCTACCAGCATCTTCAAGAGATACTATAGCATTAACTATATACTGACTATTGGAAAATAAATTAAACACAGAATCTTTAAACATCACAAAAGCTTATAATACTGCATTAAGCTCTACCTTTTGAGCTGATTTTTGGGGTGCTAAAAATGTAAAAATTTGATCAGGTGTAACTATTGCTGCTGTACCATTATTTGACCCATCAGTGAATATATTTGGAGCATTCATGATAGGAGTTTTCTTGTAATTTTTGGAAAAATTACAGGATGCAATGACCCAAAAGACAATAAAAGATTAGATGGTAAGTGGTTATCAAATAAAACATTAGATTTACACATGATTATTGCCCAAGTATTTAACTCATTAGCTAATTCATCAATTTGATTCATAGTGTATGGAGTAATAATTTTATTGGGAGAAATTCCAAACACTCCCTTTGCTGCTTTTATTCCTATGAGTATTAATTGTCCCTCAGCCTCAGGATACCTAGTAATAATAGTGTTAGAAGAATAAGATAAATGTATCCATAATAATGGACCTTCTTGCCAAAATACTCCTGTAGGAATATTTTTTGTTGGTAGCACAATAAATAATAAAGGCATTATTTTATCAAATCTATCCAAATGCATATTTCCCATATATGTTTCAATGATTTTTAATGCCTTTATTGCTTCAGGCGTTAACATTCTGGGTGAATTTGGATCAGATGGACCTTTTAGGATATCAAATATAGGTCCCAACTGTCCTGTTGGTATACCTAGATAAGGCCTTATCCAATTAATGTCTCCTAATAACTTCTGAAAGTCATTAATTGATTTGAGTTGATCTACTCGTATTTGAATTTTTGGTGGACTGACCATGGTTGAGGATAATAGAACTCCTAAATAATTAATTGGAAAATTTAATTGTATTTTATCAATTGATATCCCTAGATTATAATTTTTTAATAAGTTTGTAAGTGTGGCATAACATTCTAGCAATGGGTTTTTAACTTGTGTGCTAATAACACATCATCCATATTGTGAAATATTTGTAGTTCAGGAATTTGATTTCTAAGTGGCTGGATTACTTTGTTAACATAAATATGACAAATAGTTGGGCTGTTAGCCATCCCTTGAGGGAGTACTTTCCACTCATACCTCTGATCAGGACCTTCATGATTCAGTGCAGGGATAGTAAATGCAAAACTTGGACTATCCTCAAGAAGAATTGGAAATGAAAAAAAAAAAAACAATCTTTAATATGTATAACTAAAACATACCAAGTTTTTGGCAAAGCAGACAATTGAGGAATCCTTGATTGAGCAGGTCCCAAAATAACCATCTCATTATTAATGGCTCTTAAATCTTGCAATAATCTCCATTTACCAGATTTCTTTTTGATGACAGAAATGAAAGTATAATGGGGAGATACAGAAGGTTGTATATGTTCTTCCGCTAATTGTTGTTTGACCAGGAACTGGGCTGCTTGTATCTTTTCTTTAGTCAGGGTCCACTGAAGAAGCCATACTGGTCTTTCTGATTTCCAAGTAATTTTTATTGTCTCAGTGGCCCTTTCTGAAAATCCAACCCATGTCTGTCTGTTGCTTGGTCTATTTGTATTGGCGCTGCTATACCTTGTTCTTGTTTTTCTAATCTTTTTCCTTTCCTAAAACCTTCTCTAGCCATAATAGTGTGTACATTTTGATTGATGTTATTTGTTAATGTCAAACCTAATTGATCTAGGACATCTCATCCCCATAAATTTACGGGAAGATTATCCAATACATATGGCTGTATAGTTCCTTCACATTCTTCAGGATCCTTCCAATCCAATACCATTGCACTTCTATGGGGATTAGTTGCCACTCCTAGGTCTCAAAGTGTTTGAGTGTATTGTTGTAATGGCCAATGTTTTGGCCATTCTTGATGAGAGACAATGCTAACATCTGCACCTGTATCAAGTAGCCCATTAAATTCATGTCCTTGAATATTTAGTTTTATCCTGGGGCGAGAATCTAAATTTAAAGAAAGCATAACCAAATCTACACCTGTGGAGCCTAATCCCTTGGAACCTCTTTCTACAGCACGACTGGAAAATTTATCATGCAGACTGAGTATTATTAGTAACTGTGCTATTCTATCTCCTGGTGAAATTACTGATATGTCCTTTGGAGAACTGGCTATAAATTTTATTTCACCTTCATAATCGGGATCAATTACCCAAGGACTTATCATAAGTCCTTTTAGATTAGAAGAGCTGCGTCCCAATAATAAGCCTACTGTTCCTTTGAGAAGAGGTCCTTTCACCATGTGTGAATGATTTGAACCCCCATCTCTACAGTTAGTACTGATCTGACGGAGGTGCAGATGTCTAACCCTGCGCTCCCTCTGATTTGTCTGATGAGGCGTCTGATGCACAATGTGTCCTGGGCACTACACTGATGGGGTTGCTGGGTTCCTCCAGTGCTCCGTATATTTGTGGTTTTGGGCCCCAGAGCATTGGGCTCCCCTGTCCATTTTTTGGCAATGGAGCCCGGTGCCTTTCTCCATGATATCGTGGATAAACAGCTAGTCTTTGTTCGTTTTTGATAATGAAGTACCCTCTATGGTGGTTTGAGAACGGCATTCATTAGCCCAATGTCTCCCTCTACGGCATCGTGGGCAAATACCCAGTATTCTACTCCTTTGGTACCTATTTTTGTTAAACCCTCTTCCTATGGAGCAATTCCTTTTAAAATGTCCTGTTTGTTCACAATTGTAGCATGTTCCTGGCCTTGCATCTAAAGCCTGTTTAATGCAGCTGCCACAAATTGCCCTTGTTCATTGATGTCTCTGGCATCTAAAGCCTGTTTTACTGCAGCTGCCATGACTTCATCTTATTCATTAATGACTTTACATAATTTAATATATGTGTTTAAATCTTCATGTTTCCATGGTCTAGTGATATCTCTGCACCTACGATTCGCTTGGTCATAAGCCAGTTTTTTATTAATGGCATTGCTTGTTCTGTATTCCCCAAAACTCTGGTAGCTGTTTGAATAAGCCTATCTACAAATTCAGTGTAAGATTCATTAGCTCCTTGTACTACCTTAGATAATTGACCTTGTAAACCTCCATGTCCTTGTAAAGTCTTCCATGCCCTAACCGCCTCTGCAGCAATTTGTGCGTATACGCCAGGATCATATGCAATTTGTTGCTGCTGGTCCTCATAACGTCCCTTTCCTAACAACATATGTAGATTTCTCTGAGGATAACCAGCTTCTGCATTTCACCTAGCCGTCTCCTTGCAAAATTCCTCATTGGCAACCTTCCATAAAAGGTATTGACCTCCATTTAGCACAGCTTTACACATATTAGCCCAATCTACTGGCATCATATTCAAGTTGTTAATGGATTCGACCAAGCTTACAATGAAGGGTACTTGAGGACCATAGGTTGTTACAGCCCCTTTTAGCTGCTTCACTATTTTGAAATTTAAAGCATGGTGAATTCACTGCCCTCCTACCTCAAATACAGGGCATGTTAATACTTGAGATCCTGTCTCAGGAACCGAACTATCAACTGCGGGGTTTGGGGGCCTCCTAGCATATGGAGGTGGCCTTGTTATTTGGACATTTACATACTCTGGTGATAGAAAGGTGTTAGTAACAGTCTCCTGTAGAGGAGGCGCTGTTGGTTGGACACTTACGCCCTCTAGTTATTGAAAGTTGTTAGTAGCAGTCTCCTTTTGTAACTTTGCCCCTGATGGCTTTTTCTGACCTAAGCTTTGTTCCTCTATCTTTGTCTGATGTGAAGTCTTTGGACTAAGCAAACCAGATATAAACATCCTCAATGGCAATGTGCTAACTGTCAGAGTCCCTGGGCTGTTCTTTTCCCCCCTTTTAAATCTTCACCATGATGGTTCCATTATGGTATATTTAACAACTCCTTAAAAATCCATGGGCTACATTTTTGTATTGTATCAACGTATGCCCTGACTGTTCTTGACTTTACTGAGGTGCCTCCTTCCTCTAACAATTTACTTAACACTCTTTCAGTTTGTTTTTTTACTAATTTCTGATCCTGTATTTCTACTATAATACAACCCAACAAGACGATGCCAAACAAAACCGAGACAGAATAAAATAAAAAGGGAACAACAAAAAGTCATTAAGCCTTTATATCCTACTGACATGTACATCCGTCCTTTCTCCCTATCTGTTCCTCAGAAGTAAATAATTTTTTTCTCAGATGTGAGCGGTTTTTCATCCATCTCACTCATCTCCATGGACAGGCAACAAAAGTGAAGCAAAACAAAAGAGGAATCTTAAAATGGCTACAGATCCTCTCGCCCTTCCCTCAGGGGCTAGCAGTTTACCTTATCACTTACCCTCAGTGGCTCCCCGTGCGAGCTACCAAATGCTGCAGTCTGGCTGGGCACGATTCAAGAGCGACTTTTCAAAAGAAACAAAGTTTATTTTTAGAACCACACACGCCAAGCAAAACAGCTCCTTAGGAAAAACCCTCAGAGCCCAACTGCCACCAGTGGCTTCCTTGCAAAGTTTCTGTCACACCCACAAGCCTCTCCACCTCCCACAATCCTCCTGCTCTTGAGGCCATATGGCTGGGTCAGGTGGGTGGAGCCAAAAAAGTCCCACAATGAGCAGCTCTGTGGTCTGAAAGGGCAGGGAAACTGCCCAATGTGCATCATCGCAGAGGAGCCAATCAGCTTGATGTTGCTGGGGCTGCTGTGAGCCAATCATCAGCTGGCAGTCGGAAAGAGCGGGGAAAAAGCTCAATGAGCATCTCCATTGTGCATCACCACAGAGGAGCCAATCAGCTAGATGTTGCTGGGGCCGCTGTGAGCCAATAATCATCTCGCAGGGGAATGTTGCTGGTAACTGGAAGTTTGATGGGGCCCCTTAAGCTGTGGCTCTCAACAAATTGGTGTCTCCTTTCTCTGTAGACTATTCAGCACATGTATTTTTATATGCACATATAGAATCCTACCTGTTATCAAACGTACATTTTTGTGAGGTTGCTGACTAGGCATATACAAGTTATGAGAAGAGATCACTCCTCTTAAACACTGTTGGAATTGAGAATTCAACCTATGGGTGAGCTTGTTATTAGAACAACATTATATATAGATCCATTTTCAGTGAAATCAATATTTTTGCACCTGTGGATGTTACATATTTCATGATGAATTTCAATTGGCAAATATATTGCTAGTTTTAATGTCTGTCTGTGTGTGTGTGTGTGTGTGTGTGTGTGTGTGTATATTTATTTATATATATATATATATATATATATATATATATATACTCTCCAAATTTTTCAAAATATGAAATATATGAATCTTATTATACACTCCTTAAAATCATTCATATTTATGTATGTGGATTTATGATCAACTTTTCACAAGATTATTCTCAGAAATATTCATCCACCTTAAATACAGATTTGTTTCCTAGTACTGAAGACTAACTTCAGTGAATGGTGCACACAAATCCTAATATTTCTACAGTAAAACCAAGTTCAACATCAATGCAAGCATTGTCCTATGGGACATGATGTGTATTTTGCGGTTCATTTTTATTAAACAGTGGTACATTACTATTTCTTCAGTTTATGCACATCATATGATATATCTTTCATCCACAAGTTCACAAATTTATAGGCATTTGTTTCAATTTCAATCACCTCCTGCTTCAGAACACATATATTCCTCCAGTGTTCTTGACTGGTCTTGTCATGAGACTTCTTTCCAAACACATTATTTTTGATTTTCATAATCATATTTGAAGCAAAACTCACACACTCTTCATGATAAACCATAACCCTAATATTACCGTTAGATGTATACCTGGTTGTAGTGAATGTATGAATATCAGTTTAAGATTTCCAGTATATTTTCAGATATCAAATCAATCCACTATTTAAAGTTGGAACCAGTTAAATTATTTATTCACAGTATCGTCTATTCATACATTATTTCTATATCCATTGACACAGGGTACTCCACTTTGTTCCCCAAATATTTATACGTCTTCAAAATATTGCTCCCAGTAATGGTGGAAGAAATGCTCATGTCACCTGATCTACATATAAATTTTAACACAGTAATATTCTGGACACAGAAAGCAAAAGTCACTCTTATGATTGTAGCAAAGCCTAAAAGGAAAGTGAGCATGGATTACTAAAAATATCCATGTCCTTGTTGCTTAATGCTCTAAAATGTAAATCCTATTGATAAATCCTATGTATTTGTTTCTTTCTAAGATTATATATTCAAACTCAACCCTGTTGAAAATGTCTAATCCTATCCCTCACTTTATACATTGCCTGATTTGTTAATGTCTCTATTGATATCTGCTTTCCTACATATTTTCCCCATTTCATCATTGTGTCTGACTCTTCACATGTGCTGATATTTACATTCACTCTCTTATTGAAAACCAATTGCTAAAGAACGTTTGGTCCAAATCCTATACTCATTGTTGTTTCTAAACCTAGAGACTATCGTCCTAAACCTACGGACTTTCCCTTTGTGCCTGGATGTTCTCTTCAACTTTCAATCATCCAAGGTACAAGGTCCTATGTCATTGTATATCGATTTATCTGAGACATCTGTGCAGAACATAATTCAAAGCTAAGTAACCCACTCAAGGGCCCAATGCCCATCTGAGCTTCAAATCTTGCCTAGATTTCTGTTTTCATACTTTTATTTTACCTATATATTCTTGTAATTATTGCAGATTCCCAGTACGAATATTCATCCTGCAGAATGATTCCTAACCCAAATCGAACGTGTTATTAACCCTAACCATACACTGTTCCCTCAATCTAACTTTACAGAAGAGCAGGGACAGTGTGACCAGGAAAGTCTCAGTGCAGAAACCCTGCTTTGGGCCTTTTGCTTACCTATTTTTCTGTTGCCCTGAATGTCAGGAAGTTCTTTACCTCAGGCTAACCCTTTGTAAAGCCTGAAGAAAACAGTTTTCAAATGGAAATGAATGGGCATCACCTATGGCTCTTTGCTAAATTTCTTTGGAAAGGGATGTGTCTGAATCAGCCTCTTGGCCCTGTGTGAGGCTGTGACTTAGATTCTCAGCACCTGATGGATCTAAAGAAAGATCCCATGTGTGCATCCAAAACCAAAATGGCAAAAAGTTCAGTCATTTTGGATGAAGTATCTTCCCTTCCTCTGTTAGATTCCTGACCTCCATCAATTGAGAATAGGGATCCTTTGGGTCATATGAGTTCTTCAATCCCTGAAGAGGTGCTTGGGTTTCTCATGATTCCAATTCACATAAAGAATCTGTACCTATCAATCAGAAGTAGTCAGTCAATATTGCTCCCAGAAATGGTGGAAGAAATACTCATGTCACCTGATCTACATATACATTTATTCACAGAAATATTCTGGACACTAAATTCAAAGTTCACATTTATGATTGTACCAAAGCCAAAATGGAAAATTATCATGGATTACTAAAATCATCCATGTCCAAGATTACTTATGCTCTCAAATGTCAATCCTATTGATGACTACATATTTGTTTCTTCCTAAGATTGCATATTCAAACTCAACTCTGATTTCATAATGTCTCTATTGATATCTGCTTACCTACATATTTTTCCCACTTCATCATTGTGACAGACTCTTCACATGTGCTGACATTTAAATTCATTTTCTATCTGAAACCCTGTTGCTAAAGAAATTTTGTTCCAAATCATACACTCACCCTTCTTCCTGTACCTACCTACTATCTTCCTATTCCTACTGACTATCCCTTTTTGACTGGATGTTTGCTTCTACATTCAATCATCCAAGGTACAATGTCCTATGCCATTGTATATCAATTTATCTGAGACATCTGTGCAGAATGTAATTCAATGCTCAGTATCACAATCAAGGGCCCAATGCACTTCTGGGCTTCCAATCTTACTTGGATTTCTATTTTCATACACACCGTTCACCTCTATATTCTTATAAATTTCGCAGGTTGCCAATACCATTATTCATCCAGAAAATGATTCCTAATCCAAATTGAACCTGTTATTAACCCTAAACATACAGTGTTCCCTCAATCTTACTTTACAGAAGAGCAGGGACAGAGGTGGTCTTATAATACTGAAATGTAGGGATCCTCTACCTGCTGAGAACTTCAAAGGTCCATGCTGAAAGTATCCCTGGAGAATATGTAGGCAGCTATGAAGGACCTGAGAGACCACAAGTCATCTTCCATGGCAAACAACCTGGTCAGGATGTAGGGTTGTGTCTTAATCAGCTTCTCTCTTCTTAATGTAGAGAAGATGGACCAAATCAGGCCTGTATGGAGAGCTGTTCCCGGGTGCCAATGGTTGATATACCATTTTAACTTGTGAAATTGTCACATTAAGTAGGGGAAGCCTTCATCTCATGGGACCCTTGGAAGCAACTGTTAGGACAAAGTGGTTGCCAAGGCAGTGACCTCATTCAGATCCTGAAGGAAGTGACCTCACCTCACTTCCTCGGTGATGGAAATTGGCATCCAGGAAGCCAGGCACACAGAGCCAGTCCCAGTCCCACTCCCAGTGGTGTCACTAGTTTTGAATTACCAAGGACAGAGTCAGCCTATCTTGGTACCTACAGATGTGAGAATGGCCATATGCCAGGAAAGCTCTGAAGAGGGGGCTTGTATGAGAAAACAGATAGTGGCTCACCACTGGCTTCTGACAAGTCTCAGTGAAGAAACCCTGCTTTGGTACTTTTAATTACCTATTATTCTGTTGCTCTGAATGTCAGGAAGTTTTTTGCCTCAGGCCACCCCTTTGGGAAGCCTGAAGAAAAGAGTTTTCAAATGGAAATGAATGGGCATCATCTGTGGCTCCTTGCTTAATTGCTTTGGAAAGGGATGTGTCTGAATCAGCCTCTTGGCCCTGTGTGAGGCTATGGCTTAGATTCTTAGCACCTGATGGATCTAAAGAAGCATCCCACGTTTGCATCCAAACCCAAAAGAGCCAAAAGAGCAGTCATTGTGGATGAAGTCTCTCACCTTCCTCTGTAAGGTTCCTGACGTCCATCTATGAGAATAGGGATCCTTTGGGTCAAATGAGTTCTTCAAAGCCCTGCAGAGACTAGATCATACGTTCATAGGTTTCTCATGACTCCAATTAACATAAAGAATCTAAACCCCACATTCATTAGGCCTCAAAATGGAGAATCAGAGCAGTATTAAGGGCAGGCCTCTTTGATCACTCCTGGTTCACTAGAAGGGTTTCCCAGCCACATTGACTTTAGGCAAATGTGGGCAAGGGACCTTATTTTGGATACTGTCCTTGGCTGTGCCCCTCATGAAAAACTACAGCCTGAGGTTATGATGAGTGTCGATATGAAAGAAGATGAGGGCCATGTGGAAGTGTTTTGGTTTTAATTGTGGTCATTTTTGTGGCTGTTGGAAAAGATGATGGGGTCCACCTGGTCTTGAACACTGGTGTGATTCTCCTTAGAGACTGAGTTTTGGAATGGACCTCAAAGAAGTATTGCCATGTATTGTGTTGGGATTTTAGGATGCCACACATGAGAGTTGCCCTTGGAAACTGAGATCTAGGCCCAGGGTGGCTTTCCACAGAGCACTGGGAATCTCAGGAAGAATATCACATAATTTTATTCTTAAAGAATTGGCAGCCATAGTTGCAAGTCAAAACACACATGGACCACACATTGTAGACCTCAAACGCCTGGCTTTATGTGACCTTTTTGCCTGTCTTTGGGAAGCCTTGCCTGTTAGAATTCTCCAGAATTTTCAATGAAATGAGCTTCCTCTCCATTTAATGGTTCCTGAATGAATTGAAACCCACAGTGCCTCCAACTTCATCCTTGAAAAATGTCTGATAATTACCATGAAATTTTTGAAATTCCCATGACCACTTCGCACTGTAGAATCTTTGGATGTTCTATTGATGATCACGAGTATACCAGACAGTGCCTGTTTGATTGGGTTTCATGAAAATGGTGTAGAACAGAGATGGCAGTAATTTGGACCCTGCTGAGTAGTCGGCCTAGAGAAGTGGTGTGAAGGTGTGTGTTAAAACATTTGTGGTTGGGTGATGTGGATCTGCCATTGGCTTTCAAATGGTTTGTGACTGACATGGTGCAGCCCCCAGACCCTTGTATGTAAAGGTATGTTGTTATATGGAGAGATTTCAGTGCAATGTTTAGAATCAGATTGCTATGGTGAAGGGGGCGAGCTATGTGGGATAGAAGCCTGGTTGGTGCATTCTCCCGCAGACCCTTACCCATCACATGTGACAGAACTCCCTCCAGTACTGTGTCCCAGTTGAACTCTTCGTATTTCATGAAGCAAATACCAAACTCCCAGTGCAGCTGCAAGAAACACAACAAAATTGGAGGATGAGCAAATGGCTTCCAAACTGGAAGACACTTAGCACTCAGTGACAACAGTTTACCTACAAAGAGAGAATTCAGCACTGCTGCCTCATGTCCTTTGGAAAATAAGAAACCATGTCCTCCAGGTCACATACATGCAGACCCAGCTTGATGGTCTCACTACAAAGGGAGCTAAAGCTCCTGACAACAACATATATTTCAAGTGCCCAACCTCAGAGGCAGTTTCTCAAAAAGTCTTTAGTCTAGCAGAGCTCCATGTTTGTGGAGTTTTACCCTCTCCCTTACATTTGGAAACTCCTCTACCACCTCCAAGGTTGTGAACTCCTGAGCATTTTCCATTCTTGATGTGTATTCACAGATTTTCTAACTCTTCTCCTCTAATTGTGTCTTACTTGGGGTGAAAGTAATGTCAAGGCATTGTTCTGGATGAGAGTGGGAAGATTTTTGGGTAGCACATATTTGCATACACATTGGATTCTTTCTCCAATTTTCCATTTGAAATACTGAATCCCTGACTGTAAGGGGTAGAAGGAATTCTCCTTCAAAGAATAGCCTGACACTTACAAGAAACAGCCCCCAGGGAGACATCCTGTCTGGGAGACATCCTGTAGTCATCTGCGTTCCTGAGACATCCTGTGGCCATCTGTCTTCCTGAAATATCCTGAGGTTATCTCACCTTGTGAAGACATCCAGGAACTGCTGATAAGAGAGCTTTCAAATCTCCAGCATATAAATTCCTCTGTGTGAACAATAAAAGTTTGCAGCTTGATCAGAACTTTTGTCTTGCTGTCATCTCTCGTGTCTCTTGTCCCTTCATTCCTCCCCATCTAGGTTTGCTACCCACGTTGATGTGTCCTGCAGGCCAGGACAACTGGCGCCCAACGACTGGGGCTCGAGCCTTTGACTGAGGGGGAACCCTGTCCTCCTGGAAGATTTGGACAAGTGGAGCTCGCGATTGCCTCAGCAGACACCACTGAGAGACAGATCCAGGAGGAGAGTGGGGATGACGTACAGTGAGTGACCCACCATGGGACAAGCAGTTTCGTCACATGATTTGTTTTTGTCAGGCCACAAGGAATCCTTAAATACCTGGGGGGCACGTGTTAAGAAAAATGACTTAATATTTTTCTTTTCATACATCGAAGAATTTTTTCCATGGTTTCCCCTTGAAGGTACCATTGATGGTAAAAGATGGCTTAGAGTAGGAGACATTTTAAAAGATTATTATGAATCCTTTGGCCCAGAAAAAGTGCCTGTTCCTACCTTTTCTTTCTGGAAATAAATTAGTGAAATTCTTAAAAGTTCACCCTTTGACAATGGTACCTTAATACTTGTCAGGATTGGGGAAGAGACTATGCAAAAGACCTCTCGTCCCTTCTCGGCATGCCCATCAGTTAGTATAGACATAGACCCTTCTTAGTCTCCCCAGGACCCTGGGACCTTCCTGATCTTCCTCAAAATCCCACCCTAATGAATAAGGCTCCAATGGTTTCCAACCGCCTTTATGCAGTTTTAAATCCCGGAGAAACATTGACCCCTGGGGAGGAGGCTACCTTGGAGAAGGAAGCATCTCGCTACCATTCAGAAGACTCTCCACCTCTCAGGACCCTGCCACAGACTATAGGACTTACACATTCCCCTCCCTCCTATATCCCTCCTGCCTTTTGTGCTCTGGCCCTTCAGGGGCCAAATGTCCCCCCAGAAATTTTTTCCCCACTTCCCTTGCCTAACCTGGCTCCCTTGAGAAAGTCTCTCCAACATGGACGGGAACAGATCCAATTTTTAAAAGAATAAAGATCCCTTGACTCTGAGCTCTCTTCATTAGCCTTAGGAATGGAGTCAACACAAGCTGGCCCACAGTGGTCTAATACAAAGGCGAAGCCGCTCCATCGGCCTGTGCTTGCCTTCCAGTCACCACCAGTCAGATAGATAAGCCTGCCCAGGCTGAGGTCAAAGACTTAGAAGAGGAAAAAGAGGAGGAAGCGGGGGAAATGGATCAAGGAGATCAGGACTTAGAGGATGAGGAGTTCACCCCTAGGCAGGAAGGAACCCAGAGTGTCTACAAAAAATTTAGCCTCCATTTTCTTGAAAAACTTAAAAAGGCTTGTGCTCACTATGGCCCCACTGTGCCCTATACGTTGGCTTTATTAGAAAGCTGCAGCACACAATTTCTTACTCCCAATGATTGGAAACTTTTAGACCTAGCTGCCCTCAGTGCCGGAGACTTCCTGCTATGGAATGCAGATTTCAAAGAGCCCTGTCAGAAACTACTCAAAAAACATTAACAAAGGCCTCCTCTAAATCCTGGACTTATGTTAAGCTAGTGGGCAATGCAACTTTTGACACTAAAACTAAACGGGCACGTTTCCCTGCTGGACTTTTTGCGCAGATTTAGATGGCTGGCTTAGTTGCTTGGAGACGCCTCCCTGAAAGGGCCTCGGCTATCACTTCCCTGGCAAGAACTCGACAAGGGCCCGATGAGCCTTATAGCGACTTTGTTCCCCGGCTTTACCTAGCTGTGGAATGCTTGCTTGGACCAAGCGAAAGCGAAAGCACCTTTGTAAAACATCTTGCCTTTGAAAATGTCAACCCGGCATGTCAGGATGTTCTTCGACATCATAAGGATAAAGGGAAACTTTCTGACTTTATTAGAATCTGTGCAGGCGTGGGTGCAGCCCATGCCATGGGTCTCAAATTAGTGCCACATTTACCAAGGCCTTTTACAATACTGGCTCAAGTACTTGCTTTACTTGTAAACAACCAGGCCATTTTGCACGCAGGTGTCCGACAGGCAAACAAAGAGTAAGAATAGTGTCTCCTCAAACTGGAGCTAAACCGACCCCAGCTACACTTTGTCCTTGATATGGTAAAGGTCATCACTGGGCCAGTGAGTGTAGATCAATGACAAATGCCCTCAGACAGCCTATTTCTTCCTACTTCTCAGGAAACTCCCTTGGGCAATGAGGTTTGTTCCCTCTTAAACTCCCAACCTACCTCAAAATCCTTCTCCACAATTGGCTCCCTCCAACTACCCACTCCAGGCAGTGCAGGATTGGACCTCTGTGCCACCACTGATACAATATTAGACTCAATGCAAGGGCCCCAGATAATACCAACTGGAATTATGGGTGCCCCTCCATCTCATACGTGTGCCCTTATTCTTGGAAGAGCCTCTACTACCTTACAAGGTGTTCAGGTCTTCCCTGGCATTAATGATATTGATTTCACTGGAGAAATAAAAATACTGGCCACAGTTATTAATAGAGTTGCGGCCATCCCAGGAGGAAAAAGTCTTGCACAATTAATACTTCTTCCCTTACATTAAGGGGCATTTCCACCTCCCAAACCTACTGTGGGGGACTGCCTCCTTGGGCTCCTCTGAGGTATATTGGGTTCATCCCATTTCTCATATTAGACACACCCTTACCTTACTTATTGAAGGAAAGGAATACCAAGCAATTGTAGTTACTGGAGCTGATGCGACAATTATTTCTCAAAAATACTGGCGATCAGGTTGGCCCCTCACCCAATCCTTGACTGACCTTAAAGGGATAGGAAAGTCAAAAAATCCTCTGGTCAGCTCTACTGCTCTTAGGTGGACTGATAAAGAGGGTAATAAGGGAACTGTCACTTCTTTCGTTGTTCCTGACCTCCCTGTTTACCTATGGGCTGGAGATATTTTGAGTCAAATAGAAGTTATTCTTGCCAGTCCCAATTCCATGGTGACTCATCAAATGCTCCGTATGAATTTTGTCCCTGGTACAGGCCTTGGGAGGCTGAGACAAGGACTGGTGGAGCCTATACAACCAATAAAAAAAAATACATATGGACTTGGATATTTGGATTTTTAGAGTCGGTTCCTGACCCTCCTGTTCCCATGGAGATAAAATTATTTGGGAGACTCAGACTCTTGTGTGGGTGGATCAGTGGCCCCTTACCCAAGAAAATTTGGAGGCTGCCTCCATGTTAGTGAAGGAAGAGCTGGCAGCCCGCCATGTAGAGCCCTCAACCTCACCATCGTACACTCCTATTTTTGTTATCAAGAAAAAATCAGGCAAGTGGCGCCTTTTACAAGATTTGTGTGCCATTAATAAAGTTATACTCCCAATGGGAGCACTACAGCCAGACATTCCCACACCAGTGGCTATTTCCAAAAACTATTGTAAAATGGTTATGGACTTAAAAGATTGCTTTTTTACCATTCCTTTGCATCCTGTGGATAGACCCTATTTTGCCTTTAGTCTTTCTTGCATTAATATTCAGGGCCCTATGCAGAGACTTCAATGGAAGGTTCTTCCCCAAGGTATGGCCAACATCCCTACTCTTTGCCAAAAATACGTTGCTCAAGAAGTAGACCCTGTGAGAGAGCGAGGGCCACAAATTTATATTTTACATTATATGGATGATTTGTTAATTGCTGCACCTAATACCCATGATCTTAATAGTTGTTACTTGGACTTTTACAAAATCCTCACTACCTTGGGACTACAGATAGCTCCTAATAAGGTTCAAACACAGGACTCTTATAAAAGTTTGGGCCTTAAAATTCTACAGAAATCAGATCCAAATTTCTAAAATACAACTACGTGTGGACCATCTTCACACCCTTAAAGATTTTCAGAAATTACTGAGGCATATTCAATGGCTAATAACATATTTAAAATTATGCACTTGTGTACTTTTGACCCTTAATGATATTTTGAGAGGTAATTCCCACCCCTCCTCCCCTCAAAATCTTACTCCCAATGCATGACAGGCAATAAACCAAGTCACAGAATCCATTGCCCAACAATTTGTTACGCAAATTTCTTATAACCTTCCTCTGGTTCTGGTTATTTTACACACTCCTCATACACCCACAGGAATATTTTGGCAGCGAGATCCACATTTTAAAAATAAAGACTGCCCCTTGTTTTGGGTCCATTTACCCACCACATCCTCGAAGGTTATTACTGTTTATCTTGCTCAGGTAGCTTCTATTATTTTTAAAGGTCATTTGATTTCTCTACAACATTTTGGCAAAGACCCTGATAATATTTTTATTCCATATACTAAGGACCAAACCAAATTTTTACTAGAGACAAGGGATGAATGAGGTATTTCCCTATCAGGCTTTTGGGAACAATTGATCACCACCTCCCCAATGACCCCCCTTTACATTTTGTCCAGTTACATCCATTTACTTTTCCTGAAATTACTCAAAATGCTCCCATTCCTCAAGCCCTTACTGTCTTTACAGACGGTTCCTGTAATGGCCGAGCGGTCTTTGTTGTCAATAACCAGCCTACCACCTTTGATACTGTCTATCAGTCACCACAGTTTGTGGAATTGTTTGACATAACACAAGTTTTTATAACATTTTTTATAATCCTGTTAATATTTATAAAGACAGTGGCTACATTGCTCATTCTGTGCACCTGCTGGTGATTTCACCCCCCATTAAGGCTTCTAACAATGCGGCCTTTCTGTTTCACCAGCTTCAGCAGCTAATTCAGGTCAGACAACACCCATTTTTCTTAGGACACATAAGGGCACACTCTGATCTTTCCAGCCCTCTAATTCAAGGTAATGCCCAAGCTGATGCAGCAACTCGTTCCATCTTTCCAATTTTTGTTGGCTCCATTCAAAAGGCCACGGAGTTACACAATCTACACCATTTAAATTTCCAGAGCCTTTGATTACTTTGTAAAATTACCAGGCAACAGGCACGAGAAATAGTAAAAGCATGCCCTAGTTGCGCTGTCTCCCTCCCCATTCAACACTTGGGAGTTAACCCCCGAGGATTACTGCCCAGTCAGTTTTGGCAAATGGATGTTACTCATTTTCTTGAATTTGTAATAGCCAAATATATATACACATTTCTGTAGATACCTTCAGCGGCTTTATTTTTGCATCACCACATTCTGGAGAGGCTACCAAAGATGTCCTTTCTCATCTTGTTTCAGCCTTTTCTGTTATGGGTAAACCAATACATATTAAAACAGATATTTATCCTACATATACCATTGCCAAGTTTAAACAGTTTTGTGCTACCTTGCAAATTTGTCATACTCCTGGAATTCCATACAACCCTCAGGGCCAAGGCATTGTGGAACTTGCCCACCTTACCTTAAAAACTTGGCTAACCCTCCTTAAGGCTTCCTCCCTTGTATTTAAAACACCCAGGCATCGCCTTAACAATGCATTATTTGCCCTTATTTTTCTTACCCTAGACAATGAAGGCCATTTGGCAGCAGACAGACACTGCCATCCCTCGTCCAATTCTGTTCGCCCACCTGTTATGTGACACAATCCCCTTACAAATAAATAAAAAGGCCCAGATCCTGTCCTCATCTGGGGAGGAGGCTCAGCTTATGTTTTGGACCAAGATCAAACAGCCCCAAGATGGTTACCAGAACTCCTGGTTAAACAGGTTAATGACTTACCTCAAAACAGGGACAGAGGGACTCCTCATGAGGACAAAATTTCTTCTTTTTCAGATGCAGCCAACAATCTGCCAGCCTTGGAATAACAGTTCCTGTGGGCACAGGTACACTGGCTTAGGCACGTCTATTCACTCTTACCATCGCCTGTCTCAACAAATTATAAACTCTATCAGTAACAACTGATAAAAACTCTATCATGAACCATTAAAGATTTGCAGGACCAAATAGACTCCCTGGCAGAAGTGTTCCTTCAAAAAAGACGAGGCTTAAATTTGCTGACAGCTAACCAGGGAGGTATTTGCTTGGCCTTAGGGGAATGATGCTGCATTTATGCCAATAATTCTGGCATAGTATGCACTAAAATTAAGCAGCTTCAAGAAGATCTAGAAAAGAGATGAAGGGAAATATTTGAAAATCCCCTCTGGACTGGGCTTAATGTATTTCTGCCCTATCTTCTTCCCCTATTAGGCCCTTTGTTGGGTTTACTTTTAATGGTGTCCCTAGGACCCTGCATTATAAACAGGCTGTTACAATTTATTAAAGAACAGATTAATATTTTGGCCTCTAAGCCCCTACAGGTCCACTATCATCGCCTGGATATGGAAGACCGTGCTGCCAACATTTAAAAGGATGTTCTACCCTCCTCACAAGCTTATTTCTTAAGGTTACATGCCCACAGATCTCGCTTTCTTATATAAAACTCTAAGTAACAGCTATGACCAACCATCTTCTGCCCTTGCCATAAGGGTTCGTCCTCCATGGGGCCCTCTGTTTGGGGGAGGACGCACCCATGGAGTGAGGACGTTAGGCCATAATAACAGAGGGTGCATGAAGGACTGCAGGAGGATGTATCCATGGTTCCCAAAACCCAAGTCTTCTGAGTGACACGCTCTGGTGCATGGCAGTTGGCATGCTTCCCCCTCAAAGCCGTCTCCTTAAAAAACATGCCTAGGCCACCACGAAATCTCCTAGTAAACATGCTCGATCAGATCAGGAGATATTCTAAGGCCTGTTAGAGAAACAGAGCCTCTATAACCCCCTAAAACATTGGCCTGTAAGGTATGGTCAAATATTTTATATAAGAAAGGGGGAATATGTCAGGGGCTAGAAGGAAGTTCTCCTTCAAAGAATAGCCTGACACTTACAAGAAATAGACCCCTGCGAGATTTCCTGCCTGGGAGACATCCCACAGCCATCTATCACCCTGAGACATCCTGCGGCTATCCGTCTTCCTAAAATATCCTGAGGTTATCTCACCCTGTGAAGACATCCAGCAACTGCCGATAAGAGAGCTTTCTCATCCGCAGCATATAAATACACTGTGAGAACTATAAAAGTTTTCAGCATGATCAGAACTGTTGTCTTGCTGTCTTCTCTCATCACTCTTGTCCCTTCATTCCTCCCCAACAAGGTTCAACGCCCACGTTGAAGTGTCCAGCCGGCCCGGACACCTGACACTAAACCATAACCTACTAGACTCTGACTACTAATCCTAATATGATGGAGAAAAATAATCCAAACAGAATGGAAATACAAGCAGTACAGAGGAGGCATGGTGTATAGTTGGACTTGCCTTTTGAATGATATAGGGTAGGTGTTATAAATCTAGCTAATTTTTAACTGAAATAGTTCTCCACATGTTTTTAAAGTTAACAAATATGTGAATACCTGTCTCCCTTTCTCTGTAGCCAATTAAGCACATGTATTTTTATATGCACATATAGAATCTTACCTGGTATCACACGTATATTCTTCTGAGGTGTCTGACTTGGCAAATACAAATTGTGAGAAGAGATCACTGCTCCTAAACTCTGTTGGAACTGAAAATTCAACCTATGGGTGAGCCTCCTAGTAGAACAACATTATACATAAATCGATGTTCGGTAAAATAAATATTTTTGCATCTGTGGCTGATGTACATTTCATGAAGAATTTCGATTAGCATATATATTGCTACATTTTATTGTCTCTGTGTGTTTTTTAATATATATATATATATATATATATATATATATATATATATATATATTCTCCAAATTTTTCCAAATATAAAATATATGTGTCTTATATACACTACCTAAATTCATTCATGTTCATAAATATATGTGTCTTATATACACTACCTAAATTCATTCATGTTCATGTATGTGGATTTATAATCAACATTTCACAAGATTATTCTCAGAAATATTCATCCACCTGAAATACATATTTGTTTCCTATTACTGAAATCTAACTTCAGTGAATGGTGCATACAATCCTAATATTTCTACATTAACTGACCCTGTTTAACATCAATGCAAGTAGATTCCTATGGGACATGATGTGTATTTTGAAGTTCATTTTATTCAACACTGGTACAATAGAATTTCTACAGTTTACGAACATCATAGGACATATATTTCATCCATAAGTTCACAAATTTATAGGCATTTGATTCAATTTCAATCATTTACTGATTCAGAACACATGTATTCCTCCAGGTTTCTTGACTGGTCTTTTCATGAGACTTCATTTCAAACACATTATTTTTGATTTCCATAATCATTTTGAAGCAAAACTCACACACTCTTCATGATAAAACATAACCCTAATATTACCATTAGATGTATTACTGGTTGGAATGAATAATTGTATATCAATATAAGATTTTCTGTATATATTCAGATATCAATTCAATCCTTTATTTAAAGTTGGAACCAATTATATTATTTATTCACAGTATGGTCTATTCATGTATTATCTCTACATTCATAGACACAGGGTACATCTATTTGTAACCCCAATACTAATTTATTCATCTTCAAAATGTTGCTCCCAGAAATGGTGGAAGAAATACTCATGTCACCTGATCTACGTATGCATTTATCACAGTAATATTCTGGACACAAAAAGCAGAGGTCACACTTAAGATTGTACCAAAGCCTAAATGGAAAGTGAGCATGGATTACTAAAAACATTCATGTCCAGGTTGCCTAATGCTCTCAAATGTCAATCCTATTTATGACAACATATTTGTTTCTTCCTAAGACTATATATTCAACCTCAGCCCTGTTGCAAATGTCTAATCCTATCACTCACTTTATACTTTCCCTGATTTCCTAATGTCTCTATTGATGTCTGCTTTCCTAAATATTTTCACCAGTTCACAATTTTGACTAACACTTCACATGTGCTGACATTTACATTCACTGTCTATGTGATACCCTATTGCTAAAGAACTTTTGTTACAATTCCTGTACTCACTCTTCTTCTGAAACCTACAGAATATCTTCCTAATCCTACCGACTATCCCAGTTTGAGTGGATACTCACTTCTACATTCAATCATCCAAGGTACAAGGTCCTATGCCATTGATTATTGATTTATCTGAAACATCTATGCAGAACATGTATCAAAGCTAAGTATCCCAATCAAGAGCGCAATGCCCTTGTGGGATTCCAATCTTACCTAGATTTCTGTTTTCATACTTATATTTCACCTATATATTCTTATAAATATCACAGGTTCCCAATACCATTATTCATCAAGCAGAATGATTCCTAACCCAAATCAAACCTGTTATTAAGCGAAACGATACACTGTTCCCTCAATCTAACTTTACAGAAGAGCAGGGACAGTGTTGGTCCTAAAATAGAGGAATGTAGTGAATCTTCCACCTGTTGAAAAACTCAAAGTTTCATGCAGAAGTGATCCCTGGAGAAGATATAGGCACCACTGAAGGACCTGAGAGAGCAAAAGTCAACTTCCATGGCAAACAACCTGGTCAGGATGAAAGGTTGTTACTGAATCAGCCTCTCTGTTCTTTTTTTTATTATTGGTTGTTCAAAACCTTACAAATCTTTTGACATAACATATTCATACATTAGCATACATTAGCTTCAAGTGATTTATGAACTCCCATTTTTACCCCAGATACAGATTGAAGAATCACATCGGTTACACATCCACATTTTTACATAATTCCATACTAGTAATTGTTGTATTCTGCTACCGTTCCTATCCTCTACTATCCCCCCTCCCCTCCCCTCCCATCTTCTCTGTCCACCCCATCTACTGTAATTCATTTCTCACCTTGTTTATTTTCCCATTCCATTCACAACCTCTAATATGTAATTTAGTATAACAATGAGGGTCTCCCTCCATTTCCATGCAATTCCCCTTTTCTCTCTCTTTCCCTCCCACCTCATGTCTCTGTTTAATGTTAATCTTTTCTTCCTGCTCTTCCTCCCTGCTCTATTCTTAGTTGCTCTCATTATATCAAAGAAGACATTTGGTATTTGTTTTTTAGGGATTGGCTAGATTCACTAAGCATAATCTGCTCTAGTGCCACCCATTAGAATATGGACTCAAACAGTCCTGTTTGGAGAGCTGGTCCCGGGTGCCTATGGTTGATATACATTCTAACTTGTGAAAGTGTCACAGGACGTAGGGGCAGCCTCCATCTCATGGGACCCTTGGAAGCAACTGTTAGGACAAAGTTGTTGCTAAGGCAGTGACCTCATTCAGTTCCTGAAGGAAGTGACCTCACCTCACTTCCTTGGTGATGGAACTCTAAGAACTTGGGATGCAGGAAGACAGGCACGCAGAGCCTGTCCCAGTCCCAGTCCCAGTGGTCTCACTTGTTTGGATATACCAAGGACAGAGTCAGTCTTTCTTGGTACCTACTGATATGAGAATGGCCAAAAGCCAGAAAAGCTCTAAAGAGGGGCCTTTCCTGAGAAAGCAGATAGTGGTTCACCAGTGGCTCCTGACATCTTCACAGAGTTGGTTAAAGAGACCAGATCTGAGACAGGACAGGCCATTTCGGGGGAACATACTATGGCCCACCAGTCAGAGGACACTCTGGATAGTCACAGACCTACTTTGGGGAAGGAGGTGCCTCTGTGGGTGTCGCTGTGTGTTTGTGGATTTGCCTCATGTTCTGAGAATAGATAGAAAAGGCGGTTTGTTTGGTTTTGAGTGAACTGTTTCTAGTAAGTCATTTGACAAGGCGAGTGTTTCTATGTCTGTGTATCCCACTGTGTCCATGGTTATAGACATTAGAAAAGATAATGCATCAATTGATGTATCCTGTCTAGTAGAAAGCTTCCCATCATTTATTCTGCCAAATTGATGAATGGATTTTGGCTTGCCTTATCGATGGGCAACACGCGCTATCTTCCAAAGTTCGTGCGTTCTTCCTGAATTCTGGCCACTCTACAGAATAGGCTCATGGTTTTGTGTCCAATATATGTACCATTTCCAAACCCTGTTACATGGCCATGTACTGGATAGCTGAAGGGAATGGCGAGCATCTCAGAAAACTCAGATATCAGTGTGACCAATAAAGTCTCAGTGGAGAAACCCTGCTTTGCTTACCTATTGTTCTGTTGTCCTGAATGTCAGGAAGGTCTTTGTTTCAGGCCACCCCTTTGTGAAGCCTGAAGAAAACAGGTTTCAAATGGAAATGAATGGGCATCACCTGTGACTCTTTGCTTAATTGCTTTGAAAAGGGATGTGTCTGAATCAGCCTCTTGGCCCTGTTTGAGGCAATGGCTTAGATTCTCACCACCTGATGTATCTTAAGAATGATCCCATGTGTGCATTCAAAACCAAAATGGCCAAAAGAGCAGTCATTGTAGATGAAGTCTCTCCCCTTCCTCTTTTAGGTTCCTGACCTCCATCAAGTGAGAATAGGGATCCTTTGGGTCAAATGATTTCTTCAAAGCCCTGCAGAAGCTAGCCGATATGTGCTTGGGTTTTATAATGACTCCAATTCACATAAAAAAAAATAAACCCCACAGTCAGTAGGCCTCAAATTGGAGAAGCAGAGAAGTATTAACAGCAGGCCTATTTGATCACTCCTAGTTCACAGGAAGTGTGTCCAGGCAACCCTGATTTTAGGCCATTAAGGGGCAAGGGAGATTATTTTGGAGACTGTCTTGGGTTTCGCCCCTCATGGAAACATCCAGCCAGAGGTTATGATGAGTGTCTATATGAAAGATCATGAGGGCCATGTGGGAGTGTTTTGGTTTTAATTGTGGCCATTTGTTTGGTGTTTGGAAGAGATGACTGGGTCCACCTTTACATGAACTCTGGTGTGATTCCCCTTAGAGACTGAGTTCTGGAACTGAACTCAGAGAATTATTGCCATGAATTGTGTTGGGATTTTCGGAGGCCATGCATGAGAGTCCCCCTTGAAAACTGAGATCTATGTGCAGGGTGGCTTTCAACAGAGCACTGGGAATCACAGCCAAGATATCACGTGATTTTATTCTGAAAGACTTGTCAGCCATATTTGAGAGTCGAAACACACATGGACCTCATTGTAGACCTCAATGGGACTGGCTTCATGTGACCATTTGGCCACTTTTTGAGAAGCCTTGCCTGTGAGAATTCTCCAAAGCTTTCATTGAAATGTGCTTCCTCTACATTTAATGGTTCTGGAGTGAATTTTAACCCACAGTGCCTCCAACATCATCATTGAAAAATGGCTACAAAAATACCATAAAATTTTTGAAATTCCAATGACCAGGTGGCAATGGAGGACCTTTGGATGTCCTGTTGCTGATCATGAGTATACCAGACAGTGCTTTGATTGACTCGGTTTCATGAAAATCGTGTAGAACAGAGATGCCAATAAGTTGGAGCCTGCTGAGTAGTGGGCCTAGAGCCGTGGTGGTCAGGTGTGTGATAAAACATCTGTGGTGGGGCCTGTGGATCTTCCATTGGCTTCCAAATGGCTTGTGACTGACATGGTGCAGCAAGCAGTCCCTTCTATATAAAGGCATCTTGTAATACTGAGAGATTTCAGGGCAATGTTCAGAATCAAGTTGCTATGGTCAATGGGGCAATATGTGGGCTAGAAGTATGTTTGGTGCATTCTCCTGCAGAAACTGACCCACCACATGTGACAGAACTCCCTCCAGCACTGTGACCCACTAGAACTCCTTGTATTTTTGAATCAAATAGCAAACTCCCAGTGTAGCAGCAAGAAACACCATGAAATTTGGAGGATCACCAAATGGCTTCACAGTCCACATGGGGAGACACTTAGTCCCCAGTGGTCACAGTTTACCTACAAAGAGCAAATTCAGCACTGCTGCCTCATCTTCACTGGAAAATAAGAAACCATGTCCTCCAGGTCACATAGATGTAGACCCAGCTTTGATGGTCTCACTACAAATGAAGCTAAAGCTCCAGAAAACAACATATTTTTCAGGTGCCCAACCTCAGAGGCAGTTCTTCAAGAAGTCTTTAGGCCAGCAGAGCTCCATGTTTGTGGAGAGTTTACCCTATCCCTTACTTTTGGGAACTCCTCTACCACCTCCAGTGTTGTGAACTACTGAGCATATTCCATTCCAGATATGTATTCACAGATTTTCTAACACTTCTCCTCTAATTGTGTCTTACTTGGGGCAAAAGTAATGTCAAGCCATAGTTCTTGATGAGAGTGGGAACATTTTTGTGTAGCACATATTTGCATACACATTGGATTCATTTTCCAATTTTCCATTTGAAATACTGAATCCCTGACTCTAACCCCTACCCTACTAGACTCTGACTACTAATCGTAATATCATGGAAAATAATAACCCAATCAGAATAGAAATACAAGCAGTTAAGAGGAGGCATGTTTGGTATTCTTGGACTTGCCTTTTGCATTATATAGGGTAGGAGTTATAAATCTAGTCAATTTTTTTGTTGAAATAGTTCTCCATGTGTTTTTAAAGTTAACAAACATGTGAATTTATGTCTCCCTTTCTCTGTAGCCTAGTCAGCAAATGTATTTTTATATGCATATATAGAATCCTACCTAGTATCACACGTACATTTTTGTGAGGTGGCTGACGTTGCAGATACAAATTGTGAGAAGATATCACTCCTCCTAAATGCTGTTGAAACTGAAAATTCAACCTATGGCTGAGCCTCCTATTTGAACAACATTATACATAAATCCATGTTCAGTAAAATTAATATTTTTGGATCTCTGGATGATATGTATTTCACGATAAATTTCGGTTGGCATACATAATGCTACATTGTAATGTCTCTCTGTGTATATATATATATATATATATATATATATATATATACTCTCAAGATTTTTCAAAATATGAAATATATGTGCCTTATTGTGCACTCCCCAAATTCATTCATATCATGAATGTGGATTTATAATCAACTTTTCAAAAGATAATTCTCAGAAATATTCATCAACCTGAAATACATATTGGTTGCCTAGTACTGAAAACTATCTTCAGTAAATGGTGCATACAAAACCTAATATTTCGACATTGCAAGTTGGCCGCGAATAGAGTGCATCACACCCAGTGTACCACGCCACATTGCAGGTGAATAACGAGTTAGAATGACAAAAGACTATCTTGTTAGGATCTTACAGAAAAATGGGTGTGCACCGAAACCTAAAAGAATGATTTCCACCAACGAGGTCCGGTAATTGAGTCTCAAACGCGAGCCAAATATGCAACCGGAGATCTGGGCTTACTGATCCGTGCGGCCCGCCCCGTGGCTACAGACGTCGGGGCACCACCGAGAAGCGACTAGCATCCAGGGAGAAACGTTGCTGCAGATTCTGTGGAATCCTGCCGGCTGACCCCCCACTGAGCCCCAGGCGGAGTTCGGGATCTCAGTCAGGGAAGGAAGCGCTACAGTTCTATCCCCCACAACGGAAACTCCACCAAGGAAACCAACGGCAACCATCTTGGAGAGCTGAAGTAACCACCGCCACTCTCCGACAGATTGCAACAATAAAGCAGTTGTGTGTTTTCCACTCATCTCCCATACAGTAGGATATTTGCATAAAATCTTTCCTAAGCTTTCCAGGGGAGGGATTATCAGAGAGAGCCTGAATAAAGATGGGGGGGGAAACTAGAGGCACCTGACCTTCTACTCCCCCTCCCATCAGTGGTGAAAACAAAATCTGTCTAGCCAGCGATGGGGAAGGGGCAAACGGAAAAAATAAAAAACAATAGAGTGCTGGGGTTCCCAATAGACACAATCCACACCCAAGAAACGGCAGGCCAGAGTACAGTTTGAGCTGCCGAGGGCATTACTCAGGGGAAAACTGGTGTAGCAGGAGAAAACAGGACTAGCAGGAGAAACCAGGGGACTAGAGGCCAGGCCCGCGTGACTGGGCGCCTGGAGAACGCTCGCCCGCTGGCAACAGCCGGCCCGCTGCAGGTGCGACTGGACGGCTGGAGACCGCCTGCCCACCAGCGACCAATCACCTGCCATATGCCCACCCTAATGGGTGGCTAGAGATCGCACAACCGCCGGTGACAGCCCACCCGCTGACTGCGTGACTGGACAGCTTGTGACCGCCTGCACACCCGCGACCAGGAGCAGAAAACAAACAGAGACAGTATAGTCCCACACCCCCATGCGAACACCCGGGCAAAGAGCCTGGGGCGCACCATAGCAGAGATGTGACATCACTGGAGCTCGGCCGTCGGAATTCCTTCCCAGTGGAATCCACTTTAGCATGCACAGTCTACCAACACAAAGGAGCTGCAATAGAGATATATAAAACCAAAACAAATATATAGAAGAGAGCAGAAACACAGCAATCAAACGGAGCTGGAAAGTAATGTGAACTTCATGAAAAAACAAGGGAAAAAGGTGTACAAATAATGCCGGACAACTTAATTCTACAGGAGGACCTAGAATCATCAGAAACAGGGATAGGGAAAAAACTCAATGGATCCCTAACTCAGATGGAAAGAAATATTAGAGAAGACATGAGGCAGCAAGTCCAAGCAATAAAAGAATATTTTGAAAATGAATTAAACAAACAAATTCAAATGGCAAAGAAGGAGCTTTACCAAAAGACAGAGTTCTTAAAAAAATCAAACAGTAATCCTAGGAATGCAGAAAAATATAAACCACATTAAAAACTCAAACGAGAATATTGTAAATAGACTAGATTAAGTAGAAGTCAGAAGATAAGATAATGAAGACAAAGTTTATAAAATTGAAAAGATTATAGTCAACACAGAAAAGATGCTTATATCCCATGAGCAATCTATGTAAGAGATATGGGATGTCATAAAAAAACAAATTTGAGAGTCATCAGGATAGAAGAAGCCATAGAGATTCAAACCAAAGGAATGGACAACATATTAAATGAAATAATTCTAGAAAACTTCCCAGAGATAAAAGATGGAATGGATTGCCAAATCCTTGAAGCCT
Source organism: Callospermophilus lateralis (assembly GCF_048772815.1). Taxonomy (NCBI): domain Eukaryota; kingdom Metazoa; phylum Chordata; class Mammalia; order Rodentia; family Sciuridae; genus Callospermophilus; species Callospermophilus lateralis. The sequence goes on along the minus strand of NW_027514495.1, from coordinate 679,347 downwards.
ACATGACCTCAAACATTCAAAACCATAATAGACCAACTCCAAGACATAGAATTATCAAGATAGCTAACATACAGAACAAGGAGAGAATATTAAAAGCTAAAAGAGAAATGAGGCAGATTACATTCTGGGGTAAACCAATTAGGTTAACGACTGATTTTTCATCACAAACTTTGAAAGCGAGTAGATCCTGGAACAATGTATTTCAAATGCTGAAAAATAATGGATTCCAACCAAGAGTACTGTATCCATCAAAATTAAGTTTGGGATTTGACAATGAAATTAGTGTCTTTCACGATAAACAAAAGCTAAAAGAATTTGCAGAAAGAACACCAGCACTGCAAAGCATTTGAGCAAAATACTAGAAGAAGAGGAATTGAAAAATAGTGCCCCAAACTAACAGCAGGAGGTATCTCAGTAAAGGGGGAGGAAAATAACCAAAAAGTAAAAACTAGCTAAACTAAAAATAAATAAATAAATAAACATGAATGAAAGTAAAAATCATATTTCAATTGTAACCTTAAATGTTAATGGCATAAACTCACCAATCAAGAGACATAGGTTAGTAACCTGAATCAAAAAAACAAATCCTACAGTCTGCTGCCTTCAGGAGACTCATATGATAGGTAAAGACATACACAGGCTGAAAGTAAAAGGTTGGGATAAATCATACCACTCACATGGCCCTCGGAAGCAAGCAGGAGTAGCCATACTCATATCAAATAAACTCAATTTCAAACCTACGTTAATAAAAAGGGAAAACGAAGGACACTATGTACTGTTAAAAGGAACCATCCACCAACAAGACATAACAATTATCAATTTGTATGCACCAAACAATTTAGCTGCAACGCTCATGAAACAAACTCTCCTCAAGTTCAAGAGTCAAATAGACTACAACACAATAACTACGGGTGACTTCAACACACTGATCTCGCCATTAGAAAGATCCTCTAGACAAAAACTGAATAAAGAAACTATGGAATTCAACAGCACAATAAATAACCTAGGCTTAACCAACATATATAGAATATATCAACCATCCTCAAGTGGATACACGTTCTTCTCAGCAACACAAGGATCCTACTCAAAGATAGTTCATATATTATGCCATAGGGCAACCCTTAGTAAATATAAAGGCTTGGAGATAATACCATGCACCATATCTGATCATATTGGAATGAAACTGGAAATAAATGATAAAAGAAGGAAGGAAAAATCCTATATCATATGGAAAAATGAACAATATTCTACTGAATGATCAATGGGTTACAGAAGACATAGAGGAGGATATAAAAAATTCTTATAGACAAATGACAATACAGACACAACATACTGGAATCTATGGGACACAATGAAAGCAGTTTTAAGAGGGAAATTCATTTCTTGGAGTTCTTTCCAAAAAAAATAAAATAAAATAAAATAAATGAACTCACACTACACCTCAAAAACCTAGAAAAAGAAAAGAAAAACAACAGCAAATGTAGTAGAAGACAAGAAATAATTAAAATTAGAGCATAAATCAACGAAATTGAAACAAAAAAAAACATTGAAAAAATTGATAAAACTAAAAGTTGGTTCTTTGAAAACATAAATAAGATCGACAGGCCCTTAGCCATGCTAAAAAAGAGAAGAAGAATGAGAACTCAAATTACTAACATATGGCATGAAAAAGGCATTATCACAACAGACACTACAGAAATACAGAAGATAATTAGAAAGTATTTTGAAACCCTATATTCAAATGAAATAGAAGATAGTGAAGATATCAATAAATTTCTTAAGTCATACGATGTGCCAAGATTGAGTCAGGAAGACACACACAATTTAAACAGACCAATAACAAAGGAAGAAATACAAGAAGCCATCAAAAGACTACGAACCAAAAAAAGCCCTGGAGCGGATGGGTATAGAGCGGAGCTCTACAAAACCTTAAAAGAAGAATTAATACCAATACTTTTCAAGCTATTTCAAGAAATAGAAAATGAAGGTGCTCTTTCAAATTCATTCTATGAGGCCAAAATCACCCTGATCCCGAAAGCAGACAAAAACACTTCAAAGAAAGAAAACTACAGACCAATATCTCTAATAAACTAGGATGCAAAAATTCTCAATAAAATCCTGGTGAATGTAATACAAAAGCATATCAAAAAATTGTGCACCATGATCAAGTAGGATTCATCCCAGGGATGCAAGACTAGTTCAATATACGGAAATCCATAAATGCTATTCACCACATCAATAGACTTAAAGACAAGAACCATATGATCATCTTGATAGATGCAGAAAAAACGTTCGACAAAGTTCAGCCTCCCTTTATGTTCAAAACACTAGAAAAACTAGGGATAACAGGAACTTACCTCAACATTGAAAAGCTATATATGCTAAACCTCAGTCTAGCATCATCGTAAATGGAGAAAAACTGAAGGCATTCCCTCTAAAATCTGGAACAAGACAGGGATGCCCTCTATCACCACTTCTATTCGATTTAGTTCTTGAAATACTAGCCAGAGCAATTAGACAGACAAAAGAAATTAAAGACATGAAAATAGGAGAAGAAGAACTTAAATTATCGCTATTTGCAGATGACATGATAATATATTTAACAGACTCAAAAGGGTCTACAAACAACTGCTAGAGTTAATAAATGAATTCAGCAAAGTGGCAAGATATAAAGTCAACACGCATTAATCAAAGGCATTCCTGTATATCAGCAGAAAAACTTCTGAAATGGAAATGAGGAAAACCACTCCATTCACTATATCCAAAAAGAATATAAGATACTTGGGAATCATCCTAACGAAAGAGGTGAAAGATTTATATAATGAAAACTACAGAACCCTAAAGAGAGAGATACAAAAAGATCTTAGAAGATGGAAAAATGTACTTTGTTCATGGATAGGCAGAACTAACATCATCAAAATGTTGATATTACCCAAAGTTCTCTACAGGTTTAAATCGGTGCCAATAAAAATCCCAACGGCATTTATTGTAGAAATGATAAAGCAATCATGAAATTCATATGGAAAAACAAAAGACCCTGAATACCAAAAGCAATTCTAAGCAGGAAGTGTGAATCTGGAGGTATAGCAATACAAGAGTTCAAACTGTACTACAAAGCAATAGTAATAAAAACATCGTGGTACTGGTACCAAAACAGGCAGCTGGACCAATGGTATAGAATAGAGGACACAGAAACCAATCCACAAAATTACAACTTTCTTATATTTGATAAAGGGGCTAAAAACATGCAATGGAGGAAAGATAGCATCTTCAACAAATGGTGCTGGGAAAATTGGAAATCCATATGCAACAAAATGAAACTGAATCCCTTTCTCTCACCATGCACAAAAGTTAACTCAAAATGGATCCAGGAGCTAGATATCAAATCAGAGACACTGCGTCTAATAGAAGAAAAAGTTGGCTACGATCTACATACTGTGGGGTCGGGATCCACATTCTTTAATAGGATGCCCATAGCCAAAGAGTTAATAACAAGAATAAACAAATGGGACTCACTTAAACTAATTTTTTTTTCTCAGCAAGAGAAACAATAAGAGAGGTAAATAGAGAGCCTACATCCTGGGAACAAATTTTTACCCCTCACACTTCAGATAGAGCCCTAATATCCAGAATATACAAAGAACTCAAAAAAATTAAACAATAAGATAACAAATAACCCAATCAACAAATGGGCCAAGGACCTGAACAGACATTTCACAGAGGAGGACATTCAATCAATGAACAAGTACATGAAAAAATGCTCACTATCTCTAGCAGTCAGAGAAATGCAAATCAAAACCACCCTATGATACCATCTCACTCCAGTAAGATCGGCAGCCATTATGAAGTCAAACAAAATATGTGTTGGTGAGAATGTGGGGAAAAGGGTACACTTGTACACTGCTGGTGGGACTGCAAATTGGTGAGGCCAATTTGGAAAGTACTATGGTGATACCTGGGAAAGCTGGGAATGGATCCACCATTTGACCCAGCTATCACCCTTCTCGGACTATTTCCTGAGGATCTTAAAAGAGCGTACTGTAGAGATACTGCCACATCAATGATCATAGCTGCACAATTCACAATAGCTAGACTGTGGAACCAACCTAGATGCCCTTCAATAAATGAATGGATAAAAAAATGTGGCTTTTATACAAAATGGAGTATTACTCTTCATTAAAAAATGACAAAATCATAGAATTTGCATGGAAATGGATGGCATTAGAGCAGATTATGCTAGGCGAAGCTAGCCAATCCTTAAAAAAACAAATGCCAAATGTCTTCTTTGATATTAAAAGACCAACTAAGAACAGAACATCGAGGAAGAGCATGAGGAAAAGTTTATCATTAAACAAAGACGAGTTGGGGGAGAGAAAGGGAGAGAGAAGGGAAAGCATATGGAAATAGTAGGAGACCCTCAATGTTACACAAAATTACATATAAGAGGATTTGAGGGGAAATGGGGGGGAAACAATGGAGAGAATTGAACAACAGCAGATGAGGTAGAGAGGGAAGATGGGAGGGGAGGGAAGCGGGGATAGTGGTGGATAGGAAAGGTCGCAGAATACAACAGTCACTAATATGCTATTATTCAAAAATGTGAATGTGTAACCAATGTGATTCTGAAATTCATATTTGTGGAAAAAATGGGAGTTCATAACCCATTTGAGTCAAATGTATCAAAGATGATATATCATGAGCTTTGTAATGTTTGGAACAACCAATAGAAATAAATAAATAAATAACGGTTTAAAATTGAGTGGGAAGAAATCAGCTAAAAATGGGTTGAGATGCATTCATTTTGCTAAGCAGAAACTTTGTTTCGTTTAGTTGTAACTATCACAAATTTATTTTAACAGGAAATTGGCTTTTGAAAATGCACATAAATTGAGATTAAAGGATAATTCACCTACCTTCATGAAAAATTCATAGCATTTTCTATATTTTTCATATTTCATTTTTTTCGTGAATATTTTGTCATGGACCAGGTCTAGTCTTAGGCTATTCTTCCAGAATACTACCTCATCTGACAAATTCGTACAATGTGTTGGATTGTTGTTTTCACCTTTTATTTAATAGTTTCTAGCTGATAATGTGTATTTTCTTTATCTTTATTTGCACATATATACCCAACAATATCTTTGCATTTTATTTTTTACTGGGGAAGAGACTCATCAAAAGCTCTTTGTTATATGTATCAACAATCAGACATTTAGAGCACACAATTATTCTTAATTTTGCATGAAAATATCTTTGTACTATTTTCTTATACAGATTTAGAATTATTAATAATGTCCCTACTGTAATAAGTAATTACTTACAAGAAGAATTAAACAATTGACTTTATATCAATTATGAATATGAAAAGTACTAAAATAAGCATTTGGCAATTAATACACAATTGATAGAAATTGAAATCACAAGAAAGCCTTTAAAATGTCAGTGCATATGGTCCTTAAATAATAGGTTATTCAAAAAACTTTTTCTAATTCATAAGTTTTAATATGCCGTATTATAGCTTAATGTGATATAAAACCTTAAATTATCAGTATTGATAAAAAGAATGATACCTGTTTATTTAAATATGTTTATTTGATTTTCACTGTAAGATGTTAATTCTGGAAGGCTTGAGAATTAAGGAAGTTTTGGTCTATATTATTTTTAACAGGCTAATCAAAGTACTTTTAAATGTATATGTATGTATATATATATATAATATGTAATGCATATGCATGAATATAGATACATATGTATAAAAATTTATTTTAATATATCTATCAGGTGATTATAATTATTAAATTTTCTCAAGAAAAGAACAATGACTATAAAAAACAATCTTAAATTTAAATTTCATAGCATACTACTGTTTGTAATGACATGAGAGAAAAACAGATATGAAAGGAAAACAAAAAAGCAAGAGAGAGAAGGGGGAAAATGAGGAAGAAAGTGAGTAAAGATGAGGGAGAGGCATGTTCGATGTAAAGATAAAAGTGGAGGGGCTGGGTTTGTGGTTCAGTGGTAACATGCTTTTCTAGCATGTGTGGGACACTGGGTTCTATTCTAAGCACCACATACAAATAAACATAATGAAGGTCAATCACAACTGAAAAAATTAAAAATAAAAAAGTAGAAATATTACCAAAACTCCAAGCTTTTATGAATGTTAAATTAAAAAATTATGTTACATAGCCTTATGTAATTTCTAGACTATCCAAAAGAGTCATTAAATGTTAGATTATTAGTGCGATAACTAAAAATCCATTGCTCTTTCCTCAACATTCTGTGGCATGCTAGTGGTAAAATAAATTCTATTATAACACCAAAAAAAAAAAATCTAATATTTCTATAGTAACTGACTCAGTTTAATATCAAGGCTAGTAGATTCCTATGGGACATGATGTGTATTTTGACATTCATTTTTATTCAGCACTGGAACATTACTATTTCTTCAGTTTATGCACATCATAGGATATATATTTCATCCACAAGTTCGCTAATTTATACGCATTTGTTTCACTTTCAGTCACTTCCTGCTTCAGAACACATGTATTTCTCTACGTTTCTTGACTGCTCTTTTCATGAGACTTCTTTCCAAACTCATTATTTTCGATTTCCATTATCACATTTGAAGCAAAACTCACACACCCGTCATGATAAACCAAACCCTAATATTACCATTAGATGTACAACTAGCTGGAATGAATGATTGTATATCAATATAAGATTTCTTACTTAGTTTCAGATATCAATTAAATCCATTATTTAAAGTGGAACCAGTTATATTATTTATTCACAGTATGGTCTTTTCATGCATTATCTCTATATTCATAGACACAGGATACACCTCTTTGTACCCCCAATACTAATTTATACGTCTTCAAAATATTGCTCCCAGAAATGGTGGAAGAAATGCACATGTCACCTGATTTACATATACATTTTATCACAGTAATATTCTGGACACAAAACGCAAAGGTGACACTTATGATTTTACCAAACCTAAATGGAAAGTGAACATGGATTACTAAAAACTTCCATGTCCAGTTTGCCTAATGCTCTCAAATGTGAATCCTATTCTTGACTACATATTTGTTTCTTCCTAAGATTATATATTCAACCTCAAGCCCGTTGAGAATGTCTAATCTTATCACTCACTTTTTCATTTGCCTGATTTCCTAATGTCTCTATTGATATCTGCTTTCCTACATATTTTCCCCAGATTATCATTGTGACTGACTCTTCACATGTGCTCACATTTACATTCAATCTCTACCAGAAACCCTATTGCAAAAGAACTTTTGGTCCAAATCCTATACTCACTCTTAGTTCTAAACCTACAGACTATCTTTCTAATAATACCGACTATCCCTTTTTGACTAGAAGTTCTCTTTGACATTCCATCATTCAAGGTACAAAGTCCTATGCCATTGAACATTGATTTATCTGAGACATTTCTGCAGAACATAATTCAAAGCTAAGTATCCCAATCAAGGGCCCAATGCCCTTCTGGGCTTCAAATCTTACCTAGATTTCTGTTTTCATTCTTATATTTCACTTTTACATTCTTGTAAATATTACAGGTTCCCAATACCATTATTCATGCCGTGGAATGTTTCTTAACCCAAATTGAACTTTTATTAACCGTAACCATACACTCTTCCCTGAATCAAACTTTTCAGAAGAGCAGGGACAGAGTTGCTTTTACAATACAGGAATGTAGGGGTTCTTAAACCTGCTGAGATCCTCAAAGGTCCATGCAGAAATGATCCCTGGAGAAGACGTAGGCAGCTATGAAGGAGTTGAGATAGCAAAAGTCATCTTGCATGGCAAACCCCCTTGTCAGGATGAAGGGATGTGTCTGAATCAGTCTCTCTATCTAAATGTAGAGAAGATGGACTAAACCAGTCCTGTGTGGGGAGATGTTCCCAGGCGCCTATGTTTGTTATACCATTCTATCTTGTGAAATTGTCACCGAAAGTAGGGGCAGCCTCTATCTCATGGGACCCTTGGAAGCAAATGTTAAAACAAAGTGATTGCCAAGGTAGTGACCTCATACATTTCCTGAAGAAAGTGACCTACCTCACTTCCTTGGTGATGTAACTCTCTGAACTTGGGATCCAAGATGCCAGGCTGCCAGAGCCACTCACAGTCCCAATCCAAGTGGGCTCACTTGTTTGGATGTACCAAGGACAGAGTCAGTATTTCTTGGTATCTACTGATGTGAGGATTGCCAAATGCCAGGACAGATCTGAAGAGGGGCCTTTCCTGAGAAAGCAGGTAGTGGCTCACCGCTGGCTCCTGAGAACTTCACAGAGTTTGCAAAGGAGACAGATCTGAGACAGGACAGGACATTTCATTGGAACATAATACGGCCCAACAGACAGAGGACACTCCAGATAGTCAGAGACCTACTTGCGGGAAGGAGATGCCTTTGTGAGTGTGAGTGTCAGTTTGTGGTTTTGTCTCATGTTCTGAGAATAGGTAGGAAAGACAGTTTGTTTGGTTTGGAATGGACTGTTTCTAGTAAGTCTTTTGACAAGGTGAGTGATTCTATGCCTGTGTATCCCACTGTGTCCGTGGTTGTAGACATTAGAAAAGAGAATGCATCAATGGATATGTCCTGTCTTGTAGAAAGCTTCCCAGCATTCATCCTGCCCAATTTATGAATGAACTGCAGCTTGCCTTATGGAGGGACAACACCTACTATCTTCCTAAGTTCCTGTTTTCTTCCTGAATTCTGGCAACTCTGCAGAATAGGCTCATGGTTTTGTGTCCAAGATATGTACCACCTCCAAGCTCTGTTACATGGCCATGTACTGGATAGCGGTAAGGAATGGCGAGCATCTCAGAAAACTCAGATATCAGTGTGACCAGGAAATTCTCAGTGGAGAAACCCTGCTTTGGGCCATTCTCTTACCTATGTTTCTGTTGCCCTGAATGTCAGGAAGGTCTTTGCCTCAGGCCACCCCTTTGTGAAGCCTGAAGAAAACAGTTTTCAAATGAAAAAGAATGGTCATCACCTGTGGCTCTTTGCTTAGTTTCTTTGGAAATGGATGTGTCTTAATCAGCCTCTTGGACCTGTGTGAGGTTGTGGCTTAGATTCTCAGCACCTGATGGATCTAAAGAAAGATCCCATGTGTGCATCCAAACCAAAATGGCAAAAAGATCAGTATTGGTGGATGAAGTGTCTTGCCTTCCTTTGTTATGTTCCTGACCTACATCAAGTGAGAATAGGGATCATTTAGTTCAAATGAAATCTTCAAAGCCCTAAAGAAGTGCTTGGGTTTTCTCATTATTCCAAATCACATAAAGAATCTATACCTGACAGGCAGTAGGCTTCAAAATGGAGAAGCAGAGCAGTATTAACTGCAGTCCTATTTTATCACTCCTGGTTCAAATGCAGGGTGTCCAGGCCCCCATGACTTTAGGCAAATGAGGGGTAAGAGAGCTTATTTTGGACACTAACACATACCCCACTAGACTCTGACTACTAATCCTAACATGATGGAGAATAATAACCAAAACAGAATAGAAATACAAGCAGTTCAGAGGAGTCATGTTGTATAATTGGACTTGCCTTTTGCATTATATAGGGTAGGAATTATAAATCTACTCAATTTTTAATTAAAACAGTTCTCCATGTGTTTTTAAAGTTAACAAATATGTGAATTCCTCTCTCCCTTTCTCTGTGGCCTATTCAGCACATGTGTTTTTATATGCACATATAGAATCCTACCTGGTATCACATGTATATACTTGAGAGGTTGCTGACTTGGCAGATGCAAATTGTGAGAAGAGATCACTCCTCTTAATGCTGTTGGAACTGAAAATTCAAACTATTGGTGACCTTTCTAGCTGAACAAAATTATATATAAATCCATGTTCAGTAAAAAGTATATTTTGGGATGTGTGGATTATATATATTTCATAATAAATTTCGATTGGCCTATATATTGCTACTTTTTAATGTCTGTGTGAGTGTGTGTGTGTGTATATATATAGGCATATGTATATATATGTATCTATATATATATCTATATATCTATATATCTATATATCTATCTATATCTATATCTATATCTATATCTATATCTATCTATCTATATATATATATATATATACACACTCTCCAGATTTTTGAAAATATGAAATATATGTGTCTTATTATACACTCCCAAAATTTATTCATGTTCATGTATGTGGATTTATTATCAACTTTTCACAAGATTATTCTCAGAAATATTCATCCACCTGAAATACATATTTGTTTCCTAGTACTGAAAACTAACTTCAGTGAATGATGCATACAAATCCTAATATTTCTACAGTTACTGACCAAGTTTAACATCAATGCAAGTAGATTCCTATGGGACATGATATGTATTTTGACGTTCATTTGTATTCAACACTAGTACATTACTATTTCTTCAGTTTATGCACATCATGGGATATATATTTCATCCACAAGTTCGCTAATTTATATCAATTTGTTTCACTTTCAATTACTTCCTGCTTCAGAACACATGTATTCCTCCATGTTTCTTGACTAGTCTCTTCATGAGACTTCTTACAAACACATTATTTTCGATTTCCATAATTACTTTTGAAGCAAAACTCACACACCCTTAATGACAAACCATAACCCTCATATTACCATTAGATGTATAACTGATAGGAATGAATGACAGTGTATCAATATATGATTTCTTATATATTTTAAGATATCAATTTAATCCATTATTTAAAGTGGAATCGGTTATATTATTTATTCACAGTATCATCTATTCATGCATTATCTCTATATTCATACACACAGGGTACACCTCTTTGTACCCGCAATACTAATTTACACATCTTCAAAATATTGCTCCCTGAAATGGTGGAAAAAATACTTATGTCACCTGATCTACGTATACATTTTATCACAGTACTATTTTGGATACAAAATGCAAAGATCACACATATGTTTGTACAAAAGCCTAAATTGAGCATGGATTACTAAAAACATTGATGTCTAGGTTGCCTAATTCTCTCAAATGTCCATCCTATTGGTGACTACATATTTGTTTCTTCGAAGATTATATAGTCAACATCAACCCTGTTAAAATTTCTAATCCTATCACTCACTTTATACTTTGCCTGATTTCCTACTGTCTCTATTGATGTTTCCTTTCCTACATATTTTCCCCAGTTTACCTATGTGACTGACTCTTCACATGTGCTGACATTGACATTCATTCTATTACCAAAACCCTATTGATAAAGAACTTTTGGTCCATATCCTGTATTCACACTTCTTGCAAAACCTACCGACTATCTTCCTAATCCTATGGACTATCCCTGTTTGAGTGGATGTTCTTTTCTACAATCTATCATCCAAGGTACAAGGTCCTATGTCATTGATAATCAATTTATCTGAGACATCACTGCAGAACGTAATTCAAAGCTAAGTATCCAAATCAAAGGCCCAATGCCAATATGGACTTTAAATCTTACTACATTTCTGTTTTCATACATATTTTTCAACTCTATGTTCTTATATATATCACAGATTCCCAATACCATTATTCATCCAGCAAAATGATTCCTAACCCAAAACAAACATGTAATTAACCCTAACCATAAACTGTTCCCTCAATCTACATTTACAAAAGAGCAGGGACAGAGTTGGTCTTACAATACAGGAAAGTAGGGGATTGTCCACCTGCTGAGAACCTCAAAGGTCCATGCAGAATTGATCCCTGGAGAAGATGTAGGCAGGTATGAAGGTCCTGAGAAATCAAAAGTCATATTCCATGCCAAACAACCTGGTCAGGATGAAGGCTTTTGTCTGAATCAGCCTCTCTCTTCTTAATCTAGAGAAGATGGACCAAATGAGGCCTGTGTGGAGAGCTGTTCCCAGGTGCCTATGGTTGATATACCATTCTAACTTGTGAAAGTGTCACAGAAATACGGTCAGCCTACATGTCATGGGACACTTGGATGCATGTGTTAGGACAAACTGGTTGCCAAGGCAGTAACCTCATTCAGTTCCTGAAAGAAGTTACCTCACCTCACTTTTTTGTTCATGGCACTTTCTGAACTTGGGATCCAGGAAGCCAGGCACCTAGAGCCTGTCTCAGTCCCAGACCTAGTGGTCTCACTTGTTTGATATAACAAGGACAGAGTCAGTCTTTCTTGGTATCTACTGATGTGAGAATGGACAAATGACAGGAAAGCTCTTAAGAGGGGCCTTTCCTGAGAAAGAAGGCAGTGGCTAACTGCTGGCTCCTGACAACTTCACAGAATTGGCCATGGACACCAGATGTGAGATAGGAGAGGCCATTTCGGGGGAACATAGTATGGCCTATCAGTCAGAGGACACTCCGGATAGTCACAAACCTACTTGGAGGAAGGAGGTGCTTATCTGGCTGGGGGTGTGGGTTTGTGGTTTTTTTCTCATGCTCTTAGAATATGTCTGAAAGGCGGTTTGTTTGGTTTGGAGTAAGGTGTTTCCAGAAAGTCGTATGAAAAGGCGAGTGTTTCTATGTCTGTGTATCTCACTGTGTCAGTGGTTGTAGACATTAGCAAAGAGAATGCATCAATGGATGAGTCTTGTCTAGTAGAAAGCTTCCCAGCATTCATCCTTCCCAATTTATGAATAGACTGCGGCTTGCCTTATGGATCGGCAACACCTGCTATCTTCCTAAGTTACTGTTTGCTTCCTGAATTCTGGCCACTCTCCAGAATAGGCTCATGGTTTTGTGTCCAAGATATGTACCACCTCCAAGCTCTGTGACACGGCCATGTATTGGTTAAATGAAGGGCATGGCGAGCATCTCAGAAAACTCAGATATCAGTGTGACCAGTAAAGACTCAGTGGAGAAACCATGCTTTGGGCCTTTTCCTTACCTAATGTTCTGTTGCCCTGAATGTCAGGAAAGTCTTTGCCTCAGGCCACCCTTTTTGAAGCCTGAAGAAAAGTTTTCAACTGCAAATGAAGGGGCATCAACTGTGGCTCTTTGCTTAATTGCTTTGGAAAGGGATATGTCTTAATCAGCCTCTTGGCCTTGTGTAATTCTGTGGCTTAGATTCTCTGCACCTGATGGATCTAAAGAGAGATCCCATGTATGCACCCAAAAGCAAAATGTCCAAAAGAGCAATCATTGTGGATGAAGTCTCTCTCCTTCCGTGGTAAGGTTCCTGACCTCCATTAAGTGAGAATAGGCCTCCTTTGGGTCAAATAAGTTCTTCAAAGCCCTGCAGATTCTAGCCCATAGGTGATTGGGTTTTCTCATGACTCCAATTCACATGAAGAATCTAAATCCCACCATCAGTAGGCCTCAAATTTAAGAAGCAGAACAAAATAAACGGCAGGCCTATTTGATCACTCTTAGTTCACAGGAAGGGTGTCCAGGCCACCCTGACTTTAGGCAAATGAGGGGCAAGGAAGCTTATTTTGGACACTGTCTTGGGCTGCACCCCTCACGGAAACCTCCAGCCAGAGGTTATGATGAGTGTCTGTATAGAAGAAAATGAGGGCCATGTGGGAGTGTTTTGGTTTTAATTGTAGTCATTTTTGTGGCGGTTTTTGGAGATTACATGGTCCACCTTGGCTTGAACTTTGGTGGGATTCTGCATAAAGACTGAGTTCTCGTACTGAACTCAGAGAAGTATTGCCATGAATAGTGTTGGAATTTTAGGAGGCCACGCATGAGAGTCGCCCTTGGAAACTGAGATCTAGGCCCAGGGTAGTTATTCACAGAGCACTGGAAATCTCAGCCAGGATATCACATGATTTTGTTTGAAAAACTTGGCAACCATTGTTGAGAGTCAAAACACACATGGACCTCACATTGTAGACCTCAATGTTCCTGGATTCATGTGACCTTTTGGCCACTCTTTGGGAAGTCTTTCCTGTGAGAGATCTCCAGATATTTCATTGAAATGAGCTTCCTAACCATTTAATAGTTCCAGAATGCCTCCAACTTCATCCTTGAAAAATGGCTAGGTCAATATATCATGAAATTTTTAAAGTTCCCATGACAAGTTGGCACTGGAGATTTTTTGGATATCCTGTGGCCGATCATAAGAATAACAGTCAGTGCCTTGATTGACTGGTTTTCATAAAAATTGTGCAGAACAGTGATGCCAGGAAGTTGGAGCCTGCTGAGGAGTGGGCCTAGAGTATTGGTGGGCAGGTGTGTGATAAAACATCTGCGGTGTGGTCATGTGGATCTGCCTTTGGCTTCCAAATGGCTTGTGACTGATGTGGTGCAGCCAGCAGTCCCTTCAATGTAAAGGCATCTTGTTATATGCAGAGGTTTTAGGGAAATATTTAGAATCAGGTTGCTATGGTCAAGGGGGCAACTATGTGGGATATAAGCCTGTTAGGTGCATTCTCCTGCAGACCCTGACCCACCACACGTGATAGAACCCCCTCACGCACAGAGTAACAGTTGAATTCTTTGTATTTCGTGAAGCAAATACCAAAATCCCAGTGCAGCAGCAAGAAACACCACAAAAAGTGGAGAATGACCAAATAGCTTCACAGGCCCATGTGGATACACTTAGCCCCTCGTGTCCACAGTTTACCTACAAAGAGAGTATTCAGCACTGCTGACTCATGTTCAGGGAAAATAAGAAACCATGTCCTCCAGGTCACATAGATGAAGACGCTGATTTGATGGTCTCACTACAAACGAAGCTGAAGCTCCCGACAACAACATATATTTCAAGTGCCCACCCTCAGAGGCAGTTTCTCAAGAAGTCTTTACGCCAGCAGAGCTCCATGTTTTTGGAATGATTACACTGTCCCTTACTTTTGGAATCTCCTCTACCTCCTCCAAGGTTGTGAACTCCTGAGCATATTCCATTCCAGATATTTATTCACAGATTTTATAACTCTTCTCTTCTAATTGTGTCTTACTCTGCGCGATTGTAATGTCAAGGCATTGTTCTGGATGAGAGTGGGAAGATTTTTGTGTACCACATATTTACATACACTTTGGATTCATTTTCCAATTTTCCTTTCAAAATACTGAATACCTCACACTAACACTTACCCTACTAGACTCTGACAACTAATCCTAATAAGATGGAGAAAAATAAACTAAAAAAATAGAAATACAAGCAGTTCAGAGAAGGCATGGTGTATAGTGGAATTGCCTTTTGCATTATTTAGGGTAGGAGTTATAAATCTAGTCAATTATTTGTTAAAATATTTCTCCATGTGTTTTAAAGTTAACAAATATGTGAATTCCTGTTTCCCTGTCTCTGTAGTCTATTCAGCACATGTATTTTTACATGCAATTATAGAATCTTACCTGATACCACACGTACATTTTTGTGAAGTGGCTGACTTGGCAGATACAAATTTTAAGAGATCACTCCTCCTAAACGCTTTAGAACTGAAAATTCAACCTATGCGTGAGCTTCCTAGTTGAACAACATTATACATAAATCCATGTTAAATAAAATAAATATTTTTGGATCTCTGGATGATATAAATTTCATGGTGAATTTCATATAGCATATATTATGCTATTTTTAATGTCTGTGTGTGTTTGTGTGTGTGTATATATATATATATATATATATATATATATATATATATATTCTCCAGATTTTTCAAAATATGAAATATGTGTCTTATTATACACTCCCTTAACTCATTCATATTCAAGTATGTGGATTTATAATCAAATTTTCTCAAGAGTTTTCTCAAAATATTCATTCTCCTGATATACATATTTGTTTCTTAGTACTGAAAACTAACTTTAGTGAATGGTGCATACAAATCCTAATATTTCTACAGTAACTGACCTAGTTTAACATCAACGCAAGTAGATTCCTATGGGACATGATGTGTATTTGGATGTTCATTTTATTCAACACTGGTACATTACTATTTCTTCAATTTATTCACATCATGGGATATATATTTCATCCACAAGTTCGCAAGTTTATAGGCATTTATTTCACTTTCAATCATTTTCTTCTTCAGATCACATGTATTCCTCCATGTTTCTTGACTGGTCTTTTTATGAGACTTCTTTCCAAACACATTAATTTAGATTTCTATGATCACTTTTGAAGCAATACTCACACACCTTTCATGATAATCATAACCCTAATATTACATATAGATGTATTACTGGTTGGAATGAATGATATTATATCAATACAAGATTTCTTATAATATTTCATATATTAATTCAATCCATTATTTAAAGTGGGAACAGTTAAATTAGTTATTCAAAATGTGGTCTATTCATGCATTATGTCTATATTCATGGACACAGGGTACACCTCTTTTACCCCCAATAGTAATTTATAGGTCTTGAAAACATTACTTCCAGAAATGCTTGAAGAAATGCTCATGTCATCTGATCCACATATACATTCTATGACAGTAATATTCTGGACAAAAAATGCAAAGGTCACACTTATAATTGTACCAAAGCCTAAAATGAAAGTGAACATGGATTACTAAAAGCATCCATGTCCAGGTTTCCTAATGCTCTCAAATGTCAATCCTAATGGTCACTGCATATTTGTTTCTTCTTAAGATTATATATTCAAACTCAACAGTGTAGAAAATGTCTAATCCTATCACTCACTTTATACTTTGCCTGATTTTGTAAAGTCTCTATTATTATCTGCTTTTCTACATATTTTTCAAAGTTCATCATTGTGACTGAATTTTCATATGTGCTGACATTTACATTCACTCTCTAACTGAAAGCCTATTGCTAAAGAAATTCCCATCCAAATCCTGTACTCACTCTTCTTCCTAAACCTACCGACTATCTACCTAATCGTACCGACTATCCCATTTTGACTGAATGTTCTCTTCCTCATTCAATCATCCAATGTACAAGGTCCTATGCCATTGTAAATGGATTTATCTGAGACATCTGTGCAGAACCTAATTCAACACTACGTATCCCAATCAAGGGCCTAATGCCCTTCTGGGCTTCAAATCCTAGATTTCTGTTTTCATACATATATTTTACCAATATAATTTAATAAATATCGCATGTTCCCAATACCATTATTCATCGCGCAGAATGATTCCTAACCGAAATCGAACCTGTTATTACCCTAACCATCATCGCCTGGAGGTCATTCCTCAAAAAAAGGAAAAACCAACAAATAAATGAGCTCACACTTCATCTCAAAGCCCTAGAAAAGGATGAACAAAACAACAGCAAATGCAGCAGAAGGCAAGAAATAATTAAAATCAGAGTGGAAATCAACAAAATTGAAACAAAAGAAACTATTGAAAAAATCAACAAAACTAAAAGTTGGTTCTTCGAAAAAATAAACAAGATTGACAGACCCTTAGCCATGCTAACGAAGAGGAGAGAGAACTCAAATTACTAACATACAGGATGAAAAAGGCAATATCACAACAGATGCTACAGAAATTCAGAAGACAATTAGAAATTATTTTGAAAACCTATATTCCAATAAAATAGAAGATAGTGAAGACATCGATAAATTTCTTAAGACATATGATTTGCCCAGACTGAGTCAGGAGGATACACACAATTTGAACAGACCAATACCAATGGATGAAATTGAAGAAGCAATCAAGAGACTACCCACCAAGAAAAACCCGGGACCAGATGGGTATACAGCGGAGTTTTACAAAACTTTTAAAGAAGAATTAATACCAATACTTTTCAAGTTATTTCAGAAAATAGAAAAAGAGGGAGCTCTTCCAAATTCATTCTATGAGGCCAACATCACGTTGATTCCGAAACCAGACAAAGACACATCAAAGAAAGAAAACTTCAGAACAATAACCCTGATGAACCTAGATGCAAAAATCCTCAATAAAATTCTGGCGAATCGGATACAAAGGCACATCAAAAAAATTGTGCTCCATGATCAAGTAGGATACATCCCTGGGATGCAAGGATGGTTCAATATACGGAAATCAATAAATGTTATTCACCACATCAATAGACTTAAAGATAAGAACCATATGATCATCTCGATAGATGCAGAAAAAGCATTTGACAAGTACAGCATCCCTTGATGTTCGAAACATTAGAAAAACTAGGGATAACAGGAAATTACCTTGACGTTGTAAAAGCTATCTATGCTAAGCCTCAGGCTAGCATCATTCTGAATGGTGAAAAATTGAAGGCATTCCCTCTAAAATCTGGAACAAGACAGGGATGCCCTCTATCACCACTTCTATTCAATATAGTTCTCGAAACACTGGCCAGAGCAATTAGACAGACGAAAGAAATTAAAGGCATAAAAATTGGAAAAGAAGAACTTAAATTATCATTATTTGTGGATGACATGATTTTATACATAGAAGACCTAAAAGGGTCTACAAAAAAACTACTAGAACTAATAAATGAATTCAGCAAAGTAGCAGGATATAAAATCAACACGCATATATCAAAGGCATTCTTGTATATCAGCAACAAAACTTCTGAAATGGAAATGAGGAAAACCACTCCATTCACAATATCCTCAAAAAAAAATAAAATACTTGGGAATCAACCTAACAAAAGAAGTGAAAGATTTATACAATGAAAACTACAGAACCCTAAAGAGAGAAGTAGAAGAAGATCTTAGAAGATGGAAAAATATACCCTGTTCATGGATAGGCAGAACTAACATCATCAAAATGGCGATATTACCAAAAGTTCTATATAGGTTTAATGCAATGCCAATCAAAATCCCAAAGGCATTGCTTGTAGAAATAGATAAAGCAATCATGGAATTCATATGGAAAAATAAATGACCCAGAATAGCAAAAGCAATTCTAAGCAGAAAGTGCGAATCAGGCGGTAAAGCGATACCGGATTTCAAACTATATTACAGAGCAATAGTAACAAAGACAGCATGGTACTGGTACCAAAACAGGCGGGTGGACCAATGGTACAGAATAGAGGACACAGAGAACTATCCACAAAGTTACAACTATCTTATATTTGATAAAGGGGCTAAAAGCATGCAATGGAGGAAGGATAGAATCTTCAACAAATGGTGTTGGGAAAACTGGAAATCCATATGCAACAAAATGAAACTGAAACCCCTCCTCTCACCATGCACAAAAGTTAACTCAAAATGGATCAAAGACCTTGATATCAAATCAGAGACTCTGCGTCTGATAGAAGAAAAAGTTGGCTACGATCTACATATAGTGGGGTCGGGCTCCAAATTCCTTAATAGGACACCCATAGCACAGGAGTTAATAGCAAGAATCAACAAATGGGACTTACTTAAACTAAAAAGTTTTTTCACAGCAAAAGAAACAATAAGAGAAGTAAATAGGGAGCCTACATCATGGGAACAAATATTTACTCCTCACACGTCAGATAGAGCCCTAATATCCAGAATATACAAAGAACTTAAAAAATTAGACAATAAGATAACAAATAACCCAATCAACAAATGGGTCAAGGTCCTGAACAGAAACTTCTCCGAGGAGGACATACAATCAATCAACAAGTACATGAAAAAATGCTCATCATCTCTAGCAGTCAGAGAAATGCAAATCAAAACCACCCTAAGATACCATCTCACTCCAGTAAGATTGGCAGCCATTATGAAGTCAAACAACAACAAGTGCTGGCGAGGATGTGGGGAAAAGGGTTCTCTTGTACATTGCTGGTGGGGCTGCAAATTGGTGCGGCCAATTTGGAAAGCAGTATGGAGATTCCTGGGAAAGCTGGGAATGGAACCACCATTTGACCCAGCTATTGCCCTTCTCGGACTATTCCCTGAAGACCTTAAAAGAGCGTATTACAGGGATACTGCCACATCGATGTTCATAGCAGCACAATTTACAATAGCTAGATTGTGGAACCAACCCAGATGCCCTTCAATGGATGAATGGATTAAAAAAATGTGGCATCTATACACCATGGAGTATTACGCAGCACTAAAAAATGACAAAATCTTGGAATTTGCAGGGAAATGGATGGCACTAGAGCAGATTATGCTTAGTGAAGCTAGCCAATTCCTAAAAAACAAATACCAAATGTCTTCTTTGATATAATGAGAGCAACTAAGAATAAAGCAGGGAGGAAGAGCAGGAAGAAATGATTAACATTAAACAGAGACATGAGGTGGGAGGGAAAGGGAGAGAAAAGGGGAATTCCATGGAAACAGAGGGAGATCCTCATTGTTATACTAAATTACATATAAGAGGTTGTAAGTGGAATGGGAAAACAAACAAGGTGAGAAATGAATTACAGTAGAAGGGGTAGAGAGAGAAGATGGGAGGGGAGGGGAGGGGGATAGTAGAGGATAGAAAAGGTAGCAGAATACAACAGTTACTAGTATGGTATGATGTAAAAATTTGGATGTGTAACCCATGTGATTCTGCAATCTGTACTTGGATAAAAAAGGGAGTTCAAAACTCACTTGAAGCTAATGTATGCTAATGTATGAAATATGATATGTCAAGAGCTTTGTAGGGTTTTGAACAACCAATAAAAAAAAAAGAAATTTCCGTCCAAATCCTGTACTCACTCTTCTTCCTAATCCTACCGACTATCTACCTAATTGTACCGACTATCCCTTTTTGACTGGATGTTCTCTTCCTCATTCAATCATCCAATGTACAAGGTCCTATGCCATTGTAAATGGATTTATCTGAGACAACTGTGCAGAACCTAATTCAACACTACGTATCCCAATCAAGGGCCCAATGCCCTTCTGGGCTTCAAATCCTAGATTTCTGTTTTCATACATATATTTTACCAATATAATTTAATAAATATCGCAGGTTCCCAATACCATTATTCATCGCGCAGAATGATTCCTAACCCAAATCGAACCTGTTATTACACTAACCATGCATTGTTCCCTCAATCTAACTTTACAGAAAAGCAGGGACAGAGTTGGTCTTACAATACAGGAGTGTAGGGAAACTTCCACCTGCTGAGAACCTCGAAGGTCCATGCAGAAATGATTCATGGAGAAGATGTAGGCAGCTATGAAGGACCTGAGGGAGGAAAAGTCAACTTCCATGGTAAACAACCTGGTCAGGATGAAGGGATGTGTCTGAATCAGCCTCTTTCATCTTAATGTAGAGAAGATGAACCAAACCAGGCCTGTGTGGAGAGCTGTTCCCGGTTGCCTATGGTTGATATACCATTCTAACTTGTGAAAATGTCAGAGCGAGTAGGTGCATCCTCCATCTCATGGGACCCTTAGAAGCAACTTTTAGGAAAAAGTTGTTGCCAAGGCAGTGACCTCATTTAGTTCCTGAAGGAAGTGACCTCACCTCACTTCCTTGGTGATGGAACTCTCTGAACTTGGGATACAGGAAGTCAGGCACCCAGAGCCAGTCCCAGTTCATGTCCCAGTGGTCAAACTTGTTTGGATTTTCCAAGGACAGAGACAGTCTTTCTTGGTACCTACTGATGTGAGGATGGCCTAATGCCAGGAAGGTCTGAGGAGGGGCCTTTCCTGAGAAAGAAGGTAGTGGCTCACCGCTGGCTCCTAACAGCTTCACAGAGTTGGACACGGAGACCAGATCTGAGAGAGAACAGCCCATTATGGGGGAATATATTATGGCCCACCAGTCAAAGGACACTCCATATTTTCACAGACCTACTTGGGGGTCTGTGTGGGTGTGGGTGTGGGTGTGGGTTTGTGGTTTTGTCTCATGTTCTGAGAATAGGTAGGAAAGTCGTTTTGTTTGGTTTGGTGTGAATTGTTTCTAGTAAGTCTTTTGACAAGGCGAGTGTTTCTATGTCTGTGTATCCCACTGTGTCCGTGGTTGTAGACATTAGAAAAGAGAGCGCATCAATACATATGTCCTATCTAGTAGAAATCTTACCAGCGTTCATCCTGTCCTATTTATGAATGGTCTACGGCTTGCCATATGGATCGGCCACTCCTAATATCTTCCTAAGATCCTATTTTCTTTCTGAATTTTGGCCAAACTCCAGAATAGGCTCATGGTTTTGTGTCCAAGATATGTACCACCTTCAAGCTCTGTGACATGGCCATGTACTGGATAGCTGAAGGCAATGGTGAGCATCTCAGAAAACTCAGATATCAGTGTGATCAGGAAAGTCTCAGTGGAGAAACCCTGCTTTGGGCCTTTTGCTTACCTATTGTACTATTGCCCTTAATGTCAGGAAAGTCTTTGCCTCAGGCCACCCCTTTGTGAAGACTGAAGAGTTTTCAAATGGAAATGAATGGGCATCACCTTTGGCTCTTTGCTTAATTGCTTTGTAAAGGGATGTGTCTGAATCAGCTTCTTGGCCCTGTGTGAGGTTGTGGCTTAGATTCTCAGCACCTAATGGATCTAAAAAAATCCCATGTGTGCATCCAAAACCAAAATACCCATAAGAGCAGTCATTGTGGATGAAGTCTCTTACCTTCCTCTGTAAAGTTCCTGACCTCCATCTTTGAGAATAGGGATCCTTTGGGTCAAATGAGTTCTTCAAATCACTACAGAGGCTAGGCCATAGGTGCTTGGGTTTTCTCATGACCCCAATTAACATAAGGAATCTAAACCCCACAGTAATTAGGCCACAAAATGGAGAATCAGAGCAGTATTAAGGGCAGGCCTCTTTCATCACTTCTGGTTCACAGGAAGGGTCTCCCTGCCACACTGACTTTAAGCAAATGGGGGAAAGGGACCTTATTTTGGATACTGTCTTTGGCTTTGGCCCTCATGGAAACCTACAGCCTGAGGTTATGATTAGTGTCTATATGGAAGAAGATGAGGGCATTGTGGGAGTGTTTTGGTTTTAATTGTGGTCATTTTTGTGGCCGTTGGAAGAGATGACTGGGTCCACCTGGGCTTGAACACTGGTGTGATTCCCCTTAGAAACTGAGTTATGGAACTGACCTCAAAGAAGTATTGCCATGTATTGTGTTGGGATTTTAAGAGGCCACGCCTGAGAGTCGCCCTTGGAAAATGAGATCAAGGCCCAGGGTGGCTTTCCACAGAGCACTGGGAATCTCAGGAAGGATATCACATGATTTTATTTTTAAAGAATTGGCAGCCATAGTTGCAAGTCAAAGCACAAAAGGATCACACATTGTAGACCTCAAATGCCTGGCTTAATGTGACCTTTTAGCCTGTCGTTGGGAATCATTGCCTGTTAGAATTCTCCAGAGATTTCATTGAAATAAGCTTCCTCTCCATTTCATGGTTCCTGAATGAATTAAACCCCACAGTGCCTCAAACTTCATCCTTGAAAAAAGGCTAGATAAATACCATTAAATTTTTGAAATTCCCATGAACAGGTGTCAGTGGAGAACCTTTGGATGTCTTATAGATGATCATGAGTGTACCAGAAAATGCCTTGATTGACTGGGTTTCATGAAAATCATGTAGAACAGAGATGCCAGTAATTTGGAGCCCGATGAGTAGTCGGCCTAGAGCAGTGGAGTGTAGGTGTTTGTTAAAACATCTGTGATGGGGTCATGTGGATCTGCCATTGGCTTCCAAATGGTTTGTGACTGACATGGTGCAGCCCCCATACCCTTGTATGTAAAGGCATCTTGTTATACGGAGAGGTTTCAGGGCAATATTTAGAATCAGATTGCTATTGTCAAGGGGGCAAGCTATGTGGGATAGAAGCCTGGTTGGTGCACTCTCCTGCAGACCCTTAACCAACACACGTGACAGAACTCCCTCCAGCACTCTGTCCTAGTTGACCTCTTCGTATTTCGTGAAGCAAATACTAAACTCCCAATGCAGCTGCAAGAAACACCATGAAAAGTAGAGGAAGACCAAATGGCTTCAAAGTCCACACTGGGAGACACTTTGCCCCCAAATGGCATCAAATTACCTACAAAGAGAGAATTCAGCCCTGCTGCCTCATGTTTATTGGAAAATAAGAAACCATGTGCTCCAGGTCACACAGATGCAGACCCAGATTTGATGGTCTCACTACAAAGGAAGTTAAAGCTCCTGACAACAACATATATTTCAAGTGCCCAATCTCAGGGGCAGTTTCTCAAGAAGTCTTTAGGCCAACAGAGCTCCATGTTTGTGGAGTTTTTACCATGTACCTTACTTTTCGAAACACCTCTACCACCTCCAAGGTTGTTAACTACTGAGAATTTTCCATTCCAGATGTGTATTCACAGATTTTCTAACTCTTCTTCTCTTATTGTGTCTTACTTGGGGTGAAGGTAATGTCAAGGCATTGTTCTGAATGAGAGTGGGAAGACTTTTGGGTAGCACATATTTGCATAAACATTGGATTCATTTTCCAATTTTCTACTCGAAATACTGAATCCCTGACTGTCAGAGGTAGAAGGAATTCTATTCTCCTTCAAAGAATAGCCTGACACTTACAAGAAACAGCCACCAGGAGACATCCTGTCTGAGAGACATCCTGTAGCCATCTGTCTCCCTGAGACATCCTGCGGCCATCTGTCTTTCTGAAACTTCCTGAGGTTATCTCACCTTGTGAAGACATCTAGGAACTGCCGATAAGAGAGATTTCCCACACCCAGCATACAAATACCTCTGTGTGAACAATAAAAGTTTGCAGCTTGATCAGAACTCCTGTCTTGCTGTCATCTCTCGTGTCTCTTGTCCCTTCATTCCTCCCTATCTAGGTTCGCTGCCCACGTTGATGTGTCCTGCCGGCTGGGACATCTGGCGCCCACCGACTGGGGCTTGAGCTTTTGATTGAGGGGGACCCCGTCCTCCTGGAAGATTTGGTCAAGCGGAGCTTGCAATAACTGCAGAAGACACCACCGAGAGACAGATCCAGGAGGAGCGTGGGGATGACGCACGGTGATTGACCCACTATGGGACAAGCAGTTTCGTCATATGATTTGTTTTTGTCAGGCTACAAGGAGTCCTTGCAGACATGGGGGCGCGTGTTTAGAAAAAAGACTTAATTTTTTTTTCATACATAAGAGAGCAGTGTCCATGGTTTCCTCTTGAAAGGACCATTGATGGTAAAAGATGGCTTGGAGTAGGAGACTGTTTAAAAGATTATTATGAATCCTTTGGCCCAGAAAAAGTGCCTGTTCCCACCTTTTCTTACTGGAACTTAATTAATGAAATTCTTAAAAGTTCACCCTTTGACAATGGTACCTTAAAACTTGTCGAGGTTGGGGAAGAGGCTATGCAAATACTTCTCGTATCCCCTCGGCATGCCCATCAGTTAGTATAGACATAGACCCTTCTCAGGCTCCCCAGGACCATGGGAACCTTCCTGGTCCCCCTCAAAATACCACCTTAATGATTAAGGCTCCAATGGTTACCAACTGCCTTTATCCAGTTTTAAATTCCGGAGACTCATTGACCCCTGTAGAGGAGGCTACCTTGGAGAAGGAAGCAGCTCGCTACCATTCAGAAGACCCTGCACCTCTCAAGACCCTGCCACAGCCTATAGGACTTACACATCCACCCCTCCTATATCCCTCCTGCCTTTTGTGCTCTGGCCCTTCAGGGTACAAATGCCCCCCCCAGATATTTTTTCCCCACTTCCCTTGCCTAAAGTGGCTCCTTTGTGAACATCCTTCCAACATAGACAGGAACAGATCCAACCTTTAAAAGAATTAAGATCCCTTCACTCTGAGCTCTGTTCATTAGCCTTAGGTATGGAGTCACAGTAACTGGCCTACAGTGGTCTAATACAAAGGCGAAGCCACTCCATCAACCTGTGCTCGCCTTCCCAGTCACCACCAGTCAGATAGATAAGCCTGCCCAGGCTGAGGTCAAAGACTTAGACGAGGATCAAGAGGAGGAAGCGGAGAAATGGAATAAGGAGATCAGGACTCAGAGGATGAGGAGTTCAGCCCTAGGCAGGCAGGAACCCAGAGTCTACAAAAAATTAAGCCTGCATTTTCCTGAAAAACTTAAAAAGGCTTGTGCTCACTATGGCCCCTTTGCACCCTACATGTTGGCTTTATTAGAAAGCCACAGCACAAAATGACTTACTCCCAATGATTGGAAATTTTTAGACCAAGCTACCCTCAGTGCCAGAGACTTTCTGTTATGGAATGCAGATTTCAAAGAGCACTGTCGGGAAACTGCTCAAACAATTTTAACTAAGGCCTCCTCTAAGTCCGGGACTTATGTTAAGCTAGTGGGCAATTAGCCTTTTGACACTAAAACTAAACAGGCACATTTCCCTGCTGGACTTTTGATGCAGATTCAGATGGCTGGCTTACATGCTTGGAGACACCTCCCTCAAAAGCCTCGGCTACCACTTCCCTGGCAAAAATTCGACAAGGGCCCGACGAGCCTTATAGCGACTTTGTTCCCAGGCTTAACCTAGCTGTGGAATGCTTGCTTGGACCAAGTGAAAACAAAAGCTCTTTTGTAAAACATCTTGCCTTTGAAAACGCCAACCCGGCATGTCAGGATGTTCTTCAACCACATAAGGATAAAGGGAAACTTTCTGACTTTATTAGACTCTATGCAGGGGTAGGTGCAGCTCATGCCATGGGTCTTGCCCTAGGTGCCACCTTTACCAAGACCTTTCACAATCCTGGCTCACGTACTTGCTTTACTTGTAAACAACCTGGCCATTTTGCACGCACGTGTCCGACAGGCAAAGAAAGCCTAGGAATAGCATCTCCTTCAACTGGGGCTATACCGCCCCAAGCTACCCTTTGCCCTAGATGTAGTAAAGGTCATCACTGGGCCAGTGAGTGTAGATCTAAGACAAATGCCCTCAGACAGCCTATTTTTTCCTGCTTCTTGGGAAACTCCCTGCGGGGCCAGCCCCGGGCCACGACATCCCCCAGGACAAAACCAGGGGCAATAAGATTTTTTCCCTTCCAAACTCCCAACCTACCTCAAAATTCTTCTCCACAATTGCTTCCCTCCAACTAGCCACTCCAGGCAGCGCAGGATTGGACATCTGTGCCACCACTGAAACTATATTAGACTCAATGCAAGGGCCCCAGATAATACCCACTGGAATTATGGGTCCCCCTCCATCTCATATCTGTGCCCTTATTTTTGGAAGAGCCTCTACTAACTTACATGGTGTTCAGGTCTTCCATGGCATTAATAATAATGACTTCACTGGAGAAAAAAAATACTGGCCACAGCTATTAATGGAGTTTTGGCCATCCCAGCAGGAACAAGTCTTGCACAATTAATACTCCTTCCCTTGAATCCAGGAGGCACTTAACCACCCAAACCTACCACGGGGGACTGCCTCCTTGGGCTGCTCTGATGTAAATTGGGTTCAACCCGTTTCTCAAAATAGACCCACCATTTCCTTACTTATTGAAAAAAAGGAATTCCAAGGAATTCTAGATACTGGAGCTGATGCCACAATTATTTCTTAAAAATATTGGTCATCAGCTTGGACCCTCACCCCATCCTTGACTGACCTTAAAGGGATAGGACAGTCAAAAAATCCTCTGGTCAGCTCTATGGCTCTTAGCTGGACTGATAAAGAGGGTAATAAGGGAATTGTCACTCCTTTCATTGTTCCTGACCTCCCTGTTAACCTATGGGCCCGAGATATTTTGAGTCAAATGGAAGTTATTCATGCCAGTCCCATTTCCATGGTGACTCATCAAATGCTTTGTATTTATTTTGTCCCTGGTATAGGCCTTGGGAGACTGAGACAAGGACTGGTTGAGCCAATAAAACCCATACAAAAAAGAAATACATATGGACTTGGGTATTCGGATTTTTAGTGTCGGTCTCTGACTCTCCTGTACCCCATGGAGATAAAATTATTTGGGAAACTCAGACTCTTGTGTGGGTGAATCAATGGCCACTTACCCAAGAAAATATGGAGGCTGCCTCCATGTTAGTGCAGGAACAGCTGGAAGCCGGCCATGTAGAGCCCTCAACCTCACCATCGAATACTCCAATTTTTGTTATCAAGTAAAAATCAGGCAAGTGGTGCCTTTTACAATATTTGTGTGCCATTAATAAACCTATGTGCCGAATAAGAGCACTACAGCCAGGCATTCCCACACCAGTGGCTATTCCCAAAAACTATTGTAAAATGATTATTGACTTAAAAGATTGTTTTTTTTCACCATTCCTTTACATCCTGAGGATAGACACTATTTTGCCTTTAGTCTCCCTCACCTTAATTTTCAGGGCTCTATGCAGAGATTTCAATGGAAGGTTCTTTCCCAAGGTATGACCAACAGCCCTAGTCTTTGCCAAAAATATGTTGCTCAAGCAGTAGACCCTGTGAGAGAGCTATGGCCACAAATTTATATTTTACATTATATGGATGATTTGTAATTGCTGCACCTAATAACCATGACCTTAATAATTGTTACTTGGACCTTTACAAAATCCTCATACCTTGGGACTACAGATAGCTCCTAATAAGGTTAAAACACAGGACTGTTATACCTATTTGGTCCTTAAACTTCAAGATAATCAGATCCAAATTCCTAAGATACAACTATGGGTGGACCATCTTCACACCCTTAATGATTTTCAAAAATTACTGGGGAATATTCAATGGCTAAAAACACATTTAAAATTACCCACTTGTATACTTTTGTCCCTTAATGATATTTTGAGAGGTGATTCCCACCCCTCCTCCCCTCAAAAGCTTACTCCCGAGGCATGACAGGCATTAAACCAAGTCACAGAAGCCATTGCCAAACAGTTTTTTACAGAACATTCTTATAACCTTCCTCTGGTTCTGGTTATTTTACACACTCCTCATACACCCACAGGAATATTTCGGCAGCGAAATACACATTTTAGAAATAAAGGCTGCCTTTGCTTTGGGTCCATTTACCCACCACATTCTCCAAGGTTATTACTGTTTTTCTTGCTCAGGTAGGTTCTATTATTTTTAAATGTCGTTTGCTATCTCGACAACATTTTGGCAAAGACCATGATAATATTTTAATTTCATATACTAAAGACCAAACCCAATTTTTAATACAGACAGAGAATGAATGGCGTATTGCCTTATTAGGCTTTTTGGGAACAATTGATAACCACCTCCCCAATGACCCCCTTTTATATTTTGTCCAGTTACATCCATTTATTTTTGCCAAAATTACTCAAAAGGCTCCCATTCCTCAAGTCCTTACTGTCTTTACAGACGGTTCCAGTAATGGCCGAGCAGTCTTTGTTGTCAATAACCAACCTAACACCTTTGATACTGTCTATCATTCAGCACAGTTTGTGGAATTGTTTGCCATAACACAAGTTTTTAAAACATTTCTTGATAATCCTGTTAATATTTATACATACAGTGCCTACATTGCTCATTCTGTGCCCCTGCTTCAGATTTCACCCACCATTAAGGCTTCTTCCAATGTGGCCCATCGGTTTCACCAGCTTCAGAAGCTAATTCAGGCCAGACAACAACCATTTTTCTTAGGACACATCAGGGCACACTCTGATCTTCCCAGCCCTCTAACACAAGGTAATGCCAAAGCTGATGCAGCAACTCGTTTCATCTTTTCAATTTTTGTTGGCTCCATTCAAAAGGCCACGGGTTTACACAATCTTCACCATCTAAATTCCCAGAACCTTCGATAACTATGTAAAATTACCAGGCAACAGGCACGAGAAATAGTAAAAGCATGCCCTGGTTGCCCTGTCTCCCTCCCCATTCAACACTTGGGAGTTAACCCCCGAAGATTACTGTCCAATCAGTTTTGGCAAATGGATGTTACTCATTTTTCTGAATTTGGAAAAACCAAATATATACACGTTTCTGTAGATACCTTCAGCGGCCTTATTTTTGCATCACCACATTCTGGAGAGGCTATCAAAGATGTCCTTTCTCATCTTGTTTCAGTGTTTTCCGTAATGGGTAAACCAATACATATTAAAAAAAGATAATTGTCCTGCATATACCAGTGCCAAGTTTAAACAGTTTTGTGCTTCCTCGCAAATTTGTCATACTACTGGAATTCCATACAAGCCTCAGGCATTGTGGAACGTGCCCACCTTACCTAAAGACTTGGCTAACCCGCTTTAATGCTTCTGCACTTGTATTTACCACTCACAGGCATCGCCTTAATCATGCATTATTTGCCCTTATTTTTCTTTCCCTAGACAATGAAGGCCATTCGGCTGCAGACTGACACTGGCAATCCTCGTCCAATTCTGTTCGCCCACCTGTTATGTGGCACAATCCCCTTACAAATAAATGGAAAGGCCCAGGTCCTGTCCTCATCTGTGGACGAGGCTCAGCTTGTGTTTTGGACCAAGAGCAAGCAGCCCCAAGATGGTTACCAGAAAGCCTGGTTAAACAGGTTAATGGCTTACCTCAACACGGGGATGGAGGCCCTCACCCTGAGGACAAATTTTCCTCTTTTTCAGATGCAGCCAACAATCTGTGTGAGGATCCTACTTAAGGCACTTCTGCTGAACAGGATTGTACACGGAGGCTTTGGCCCTCCACCTTCCAACATCATGGAGTACATTTTTGGCCCTCCCTGTGAACGCAAGGGAGGATCTTGGACTCAGGCTCCCACTAGTTTGACCCAGACTGCTGACTGCGTGACTAAGGTGGCTTACCTCCGGGCCGAGGTTGACCATAAACTCAGAGGAGTTCATCAGCCTAAATTGGTATGAGTTAACAAGCCAAAGATTATTCCCCCTAGTACAAGTAATGCTCTCTAAAATTGTTCTGCAACTTGAACGCATACCCAAGCGATGCATGTCACTTGTTATGCGTCGGCCTCAATTTGTGTCAACAAGAAGGGAGAACAATTTTTTGAAGCCTCCCTAACTAAAACTCATGCAGCAGGAGGGACCACTATTCATTATACCCCCGTTCTTTTTGACCGGGGAGGAGAAGGCAAATACACCAAGCTACAGTCAGCTGGGTGCCAAGGCCCTGTTGGTAAACCCCCCTTCTGCCCCATTAAGGCACCTACAGGGGTCGCTGATGGTGGAGGATTCCCTTATGCTGTCAAGCATCCTCAGATAATCAAACTTTTGAAACCCCAAATCCCTGAGCTCACATATCATCTCTTAATATAGAGAAAATGCCAGCTCCCCGGTTTAGATAACAATATATTAGATATTTTGGAAACTACCTTCTCCTTGCTTAATAATTCCAACCCCACCTTTGCTGGTGATTGCTGGCTCTCCATGACAACAGGGGCAATCATGCCTATTGCAGTTCCTATTAATTCTATCATAGACGATGATAATACATGCCAACCCAGATTTCCTTTTAAAGTACAGTCTATAGGCACTTTTACAATATGTCTTTTAGGCGCGAAGCAAAATAATACCTATGATATTGATGTTGGAGTTCCTTCCGTTGGAAATTGCTCAACAGTACAAAACTATTCCTCACCCACCCCATCTCTTTGTCCCTCCAATGGCACAGTTTTGATGTGTGGAGGAAACTCGGCCTTCCTGAGGCTTCCATCGAATTGGACCGTTGGCTGTGTTCTTGCCTTATTACTCCCTGATATAACTATTGTCCCAGGAGACAAAACTCTATGCATTCCTAGTCTAGACACCTTAGTCAAAAGACACAGGCGGGCAATACAGGCCTTACCACTCTTTGCCAGCCTTGGAATAACAGCTGCTGTGAACACAGGTACAGCTGGCTTAGGCATGGCTATACACTCTTAGCGTCGCCTGTCTCAACAACTTATAAATGATGTAAAAACTCTATCAGGAACCTTTAAAGATTTGCAGGACCTAGTAGACTCCCTGGCAGAAGTGTTCCTTCAAAACAGAGAAGGCTTAGATTTACTGACAGCTAACCAGGGAGGTATTTGCTTGGCCTTAGGGGCACGATGCTGCTTTAATGCCAATAAATCAGTCATAGTACGCACTAAAATTAAGCAGCTTCAAGAAGATCTAGAAAAGAGACGAAGGGAACTTTTTGAAAATCCCCTCTGGACTGGGTTTAATGGATTTCTACGCTACCTTCTTCCCCTATTAGGCCCTTTGTTGGGTTTACTTTTAATGGTGTCCATAGGACCCTGCATTATAAACAGGCTTGTACAATTTATTATAGAACAGATTAATATTTTGACCTCTAAGCCCATACAGGTCCACTATCATCACCTGGAGATGGAAGACCATGCTGCCAACATTTAAAAGGATGTTCTACCCTTCTCACAGGCTTATTTCTTAAGTTTACATCCCCACAGATCTCTCTTTCTTACATTAAACTATAAGTAACAGCTCTGACCAACCATCTTCTGCCATTGCCATAAGGGTTCGTCCTCCATGGGCCCCTTCACTTGGGGGGGGATGCACCCATGGAGTGAGGACATTAGGCCATAATAACGGAGGATGCAGGATGGACTGCAGGAGGATGGATCCACGGATACCAAAACAGAAGACCTCTTAGTGACACGCTCTGGTGCATGGCGGTCGGCATGCTTCCCTTTTAAAGCCGTCTCCTCCAAAAATATGCCAAGGCCACCACGAAATCTTGTAAACATGCTCTCTCGAATCAGGAGATATTCAAAGGCCTGCTAGAGAAACAGAGCCTCTATCACCCCCTAAAACATTGGCCGGTAAGGTATGGTCAAATATTTTATATAAGAAAGGGGGAGAGGTCAGGGGCTAGAAGGAAGTTCTCCTTCAAAATATAGCCTGACACTGAAAAGAAACAGCCCCCTGGGAGATATCCTGCCTGGGAGACATCCCGCAGCCATCTATCTCCCTGAGACATCCTGCAGCCATCTGTCTTCCGGCAACATCCTGAGGTTATCTCACTTTCTGAAGACATCCAGCAACTTCCGATAAGAGAGCTTTCCCATCCACAGCATATAAATTTCCATGTGAGAACAATAAAAGTTTGCAGCATGATCAGAACTCCAGTCTTGCTGTAATCTCTCGTGTCTCTTGTCCCTTCATTCCTCCCCAACTAAGTTTCTTGCCCACGTTGATGTGTCCCGCTGGCCGGGACAACTGACACTAACCCATACCCTACTACACTCTGACAACTAATCCTAATATGATGGAGAAAAATAACCCAAAAAGAATAAAAATACAAGCAGTTCAGAGGAGGCATGGTGTATATTTGGACTTGCCTTTTGCATGATATAGGGTAAGTGTTATAAATCTAGTTAACAACACCTACTATCTTCCTAAGCTCCTGTTTTCTTCCTGAATTCTGGCCACTCTCCAGAATAGGCTCATGGTTTTGTGTCCACGATATGTACGACCTCCAAGCTCTGTGACATGGCCATGTACTGGATAGCTGAAGGGAATGCGAGCATCTCAGAAAACTCAGATATCAGTGTGACCAGGAAAGTCTCAGTGGAGAAACCCTGCTTTGGGCCTTTTGCTAACCTATTTGCCTGTTGCCATGAATGTCAGGAAGGTCTTTGCCTCAGGCCAGCCCTTTGTGAATCCTGAAGAAAACTGTTTTCAAATGGTAATAAATGGGCATCACCTGTGGCTCTTTGCTTAAATGCTTTGGAAACTGATGTGTCTGAATCTGCCTCTTTGCCCTGTGTGAGGTAGTGGCTTAGATTCTCAGCACCAGTTGGATCTAAAGAAAAATCCAATGTGTGCATCCAAAACCAAAATGCAAAAAAGATCAGTCATGGTGTATGAAGTTTCTCACCTTCCTCTTTTAGGTTCCTGACTGCCATCAAGTGAGAATAGGGATCCTTTGGGACAAATGAGTTCTTTCATGCCCTGTAGAGATGATTGGGTTTTCTCATGACTCCAAATCACATGAAGAAACTATACCTGACAGTCAGTAGGCCTCAAATTGGAGAAGCAGAGCAGTATTAATGGCAGACCTATGTGATCAATCCTGGTTCACAGAAATGGTGTCCAGGCTACCCTGAGGTTAGGCAAATGAAGGGAAAGAGACCTTATTTTGGAAACTCTCTTTGGCTGTGCCATTCATGGAAACATCCAGCCAGAGGTTATGATGAATGTATATATGGAAGAAGATGAGGGCCTTGGTGGAGTGTTTTGGTTTTAATTGTGGTCATTTGTGTGGAGTTTTGAAGAGATGACTGGATCCACCTGGGCTTGAACTCTGGTGTGATTCCCCTCAGAGACTGAGTTCAGTGACTGACCTCAGAGAAGTAATTGCTTTGGAAAGGGATGTGTCTTAATCAGCCTCTTGGCCCTGTGTGAGGCTGTGGCTTTGATTACCAGCACCGTATGGATCTAAAAATGATCCCATGTCTGCTTCCAAAACCAAAATGGCCAAAATTGCAGTCATTGTTGATGAAGTCTCTCGCCTTCCTTTGTAAGGTTCTGAAAGAATAAAAGAAATTGAAATTGAAACGTAAAGAAACAGGTTCTGTAAAGTTTCCAGGCTGCACGCAGAACCTGAAATTCCTGTGGCAGTTAAGACAATTCCCGGAACTACCCATTAGATGTGTGTTGAAATCTTCCCTGACCACCTAGTTACTTAACAACCTCTTCCCAAAAACCGTGCAGCTAAGCACATATACATCTCAGGGCTTCAACCAATCAGTTTAAATGTATACCCCTTCTCAGGGCTGACCAATCACCCCCTGCCTGAACTGTTCCCACCAATGAATGTGCAAATCATGTTTTAGAGTTGTTATTTGATTTTCCCACAGTATACGGTGATTTGCTAAAGGAAGCTAGGATGTATGTTAAGTCCCTGCCCTCTCTAAAGAATGTATATAAAATCTGCTCATGTTGTTCTTGGGGCTCTTTGTTTTTTGCTCCTCTGAAGTGAGCTCTGAGCCCCAGCATGCTGGACCCCCAATAAACCCTTTGCTGTTTCATGAGAAATTCTCTTGGTGGTCTTTTCCTCCGACGTTCGGCCCACCTTTTCATCTGGAGGCCCTAGCTGAGAAATCCAGCAGTGACGAACAAAAGACCCCAATGGACTCCTTTCAGAGTAATTAAGGTGCCTCTTTCTGGTTTCAGGTTTCAGGTTAGGGCTTGGCAAAATGGCTGTCGGTGAAGAACATTAGCTCCCTGCGATGGTGGCTGACAGATGTGTCACAGAGTCACAGGCCACGTCCCTGGGGGAAACTCCAGAGGACTCGGGAAATTGAGGATTAGTAGATTCCTCAACTCGGTTATTTTTTGCTTCAGGATTCGGTTTTCCAGCCAATCAGGTTTTGCTGGCTACTCAGTTTTGTTCATTGTCAGGAACTCATGTTGAGTTTACTGTCTGTCTTTATTGTCTAACCCATCAGGTTTGGCCAGTTACTCAGTTCTAATCTTTTTCTTGGACTCATGTTAAACGTTTACTGTTTGTCTTTGTCTGTGTCACGTTTGTGTATTCACTGTCCCTGTTTGAGTAACTCCCATTATGGGACATTATGGGACAAAGCACTTCCATGCCTCTGTCCCTTAACCTTGATCATTGGACTGATGTTCGCTCAAGTACCAAGAATCTTTCTTTTTCAGTAAAATGCCGGATCTGGCAGACTCTCTGTGCTTCAGAATGGCCCATCCTAGGAGTCGGATGGCCCCGAGAAGAATCCTTCCACTTCCCTCTAATCCGAAAAGTCAGAGATATTGTCTTTCACCGGGGCCACTTGGCCACCCAGATTAACAGCCATATACCCCTTCCCCCATGATCTTATCATTCCAACATTCTGCTCCTCCCCCTCTTCCCTCCATTCTGAGTCACAAGACTGGACACTCCTCTCTCTCCTTATCCTCTACCCTCGCTCCCCAACCCACAACATGTTCCAGATGATCCTCCCGCCGCTGACTCAGCCTCTCCGCCGCTAGAGGCAATTGGGCCAGACCCAAGCCCTCCAGGGGACTTCCCCGCAGCAGCAGCAGACCCTGCTCCCCTGAAGGAAGCTGGGCCACCTAAAGGAACCCGCAGGAGATAAATAATATAAAACTCGGAAGCCCCAGTGATGCTCCCTCTCTGTCCCTACGGGCCCATGAACCGACCCAACTGGGACCCCAACACCTTTGAATGTAGGTAGCATCTGTCCACTTATCGCCGTTCTCTAATAGTGGGTCTCTGAGCGGCCGCCAGAGGGCCGACTAATTTGGCCAAGGTAAGAGAGATTATCCAAGGGCCTAATGAGTCTCCTTCTATGTTTCTGGAGAGAATTATGGAAGCGTATAGGAAATATATTCCTTTTGATCCTCAGGCAGAAGACCAAAAGCCATCTGTTGCAATGGCCTTTATCGAGCAGACTGCCCTAGATATTAAGAGAAAGTTACAACGTCTAGATGGATTATAAGATATGACCTTAAGAGATTTAGTCAGAGAAGCTGAGAAAGCATATTATAAGAGAGAAACTGAGGAGGAAAGGGAATAGAGGAGAGAGAGAAGGAAAGGGAACAAAGGAAGGAGGAAAGAAGCAAATGGCAGAGTAAAGCATTGCCTAAGGTTCTGGTCACAGCAGCAAATAGGCCAGAAGTTAAAAAGCAGGGATACATAAAGGCATACCTGGGCCCACGCCAAAGGCTGCCGTTGGCCTCAAATCAATGTGCCCACTGTAATAAAAAAGAACACTGGGCCAAAGAGTGCCCCCAAAAGAAGCAGCCACGCCAGCCCGCCGTGCTGACTCTAGAAGAGGACTAGGAAATTCGGGGCTCAGATCCCCTCCCCCAGCTCAGAGTAACATTTGAAGTTGAGGGGAACACAGTGAACTTTGAAGTGATTACAGGAGCAGTATACTCAGCCCTTAAGACTTCACTGGCCCCCCTATCAATTAAATCGTCTCTAGTTCAAGGGGCTAATGGCAGTAGATATCAGGCTTGGACAACTAAGATGAATATGGACCTCGGAAAGGAAAAAGTCCACCACTCTTTCCTAGTAATCCCAGAATGCCCGGCCCCATTGATGGGCAGGAATATGCTTACCAAACTCTGGACTAGAATAACCTTTAACCCTAATGGTCCCCAAGTGGGGGTTCTAAAGCCTGCAGTATTAACTCCCATAGTAACATCTTTGACTATGTCTGTAGAAGATGAACATCAACTCTTCGCGCCCCCTAGGACTGATCAAACAGGCAAACTACCCCAGAAATGGATAAAAGATTATCCTAATGCCTGGGCAGAAACTGCTGGGTTAGGTCTAGCCATCAACAACCTCCAATAGTAGTAGAATTAAAAGCCTCTGCGTCTCCAATTAGTGTTAAACAATATCCACTAAGCAAAGAAGCTAAGGATGGGATAAGGCCCCATATTCATAAATACCTGGGTCTTGGGGTCCTAAGGCCCTGTCAATCAGCCTGGAACACCCCCGGTACCAGTAAGAAAGCCAGGAACTGGGGACTACCGTCCTGTTCAAGACCTAAGAGAGATAAACAACAGAGTGCAGGACATTCACCCCACAGTACCCAATCCATATAATTTGCTTCGCACTCTGAATCCGGAGCAGAAATGGTACACTGTGCTGGACTTAAAAGATGCTTACTTCTGCTCGCCTCTACATAAGGACTGTCAGTTGCTGTTAGCTTTAGAGTGGATAGACCCAGAACCTGGAACATCTGGCCAACTAACCTGGACTAGACTCCCACAGGGGTTCAAAAAATCCCCCATTCTCTTTGATGAAGCCCTCCACAGAGACATCAATGACTTCAAAACTGCACACCCCGAAGTCACCCTACTCCAATAGTGGATGATCTTCTACTGGCAGCCAACACCAAGGAGACCTATGAGTCTGGGACCCAAGCACTATTATTCGAGCTTGCTCGGCTTGGATATATGGCATCTGCCAAAAGGCCCAAACTTGTCAGCAAGAAGTAATCTTCCTGGGTTATTCTCTTAGGGGTTGCAAACGATGGCTCCCTGAGCCCAGAAAAAAAACCGTTTTGCAGATACTGCCCCCATCTAATAAGAGAAAACTCAGAGAGTTTCTTGGGACTGCCAGCTTTTGCAGGTTATGGATTCCTGGGTTCGCATCTCTGGCTGCCCCTTTATACCCGCTGATAAAGGGGGATGCCCACTTCCAATGGACCCCGTTGCACCAACAAGCTTTTGATAATGTCAAAAAAAGGTGCTGCTATCTGCTCCGGCCTTAGCACTCCCAGATGTAGAAAACCCTTCACTCTCTATATCGAGGAAAAGAAAGGAATAGCACGGGGAGTGCTCACTCAGTCTTTGGGACCTTGGAAAAAGCCAGTAGCGTATTTATCCAAAAAACTGGACCCATTGGCTAGCGGGTGGCCCCATTGCTTAAGTGCTATAGCAGCGGCAGCCCTTCTAATAAAAGATGCTCATTAATTAACGTTGGGACAGAAGCTAACCATTATAGCCCCCCATGCCCTGGAGAGCATCATCTGTTAGCCTCCAGAGAGGTGGCAATCAAACTCCAGAATAAACCACTACCAGAGCCTCTTGCTTGACAAAGACAGAATAACGCTGGGACCCCCTGCTCCACTCAACCCACCTACACTGCTGCCAGAAGAATCATCAGGACCCGTCACTCATGAGTGTCAACACATACTGGCAAGGAAACCAGTATACAACAAGACTTGAAGGATCAGCCACTGCCTCGACCTGAAGTCGTATGGTTTACGGATGGCAGCAGCTTCCTCCAAGATGGTAAGCGGCGGGCTGGAGCAGCAGCAGTTAGCAAAACTGATTTCATCTGATACTCTGGTCTCCCAGAAGGGACATCAGTCCAAAAAGCAGAACTGATTGCCCTTATGAAAGCATTGGAACTAGCAACAGGGAAAAGGGCCACCATATAAACTGATAGCCACTATGCATTTGCCACTGTTCATATGCTCGGGACTATTTACCAACAATGCGGGCTATTAACCTCTGCCGGGAAAAAAATAAAAAATAAAGATGAGATCCTCCACCTTGGCTCAGCAGTGCAGGGCCATAAGGAACTAGCTATAGTGGACTGTCCCGGGCACCAGAAGTGAAACAACCCTGTGGCAGTTGGAAACAGAAGGGCAGATGAGGAAGCTTAATTGGCAGCCCTAAACAGAGTGACTCTGTTAACTTTTTCCACACCGGGGGGAACAAAAATCAGGAGACTTGGCCGCCCCGGAACATTCAGGCAACTTATCATCTGAGGAGACAGATACAGAAATCTGGGACCCTACAGAGCCAAGTTTACAATTTCAAAAAGCCCACCTTTATGTCAAAGACGTACACCAGCTCAACCACTTAGGCTCAAAGAAGTTATAGGCACTCTTAAAGGACCGAAGAAAGGACTTATTATTGACTGACTCAAAGAGGAAAAAAATAGCTGAGAGGGTGACTAGAGCTTTTCAAGTCTTCCAATTAGTTAATACTTTCCCATCCAAGATTCCTGCAGGGAAGCGCATACGAGGAACCAGACCAGGACAATTCTGGGAAGTGGACTTTTCTGAAATTAAGCCAGCAAGGTATGGACTTATATA
The DNA here is from genome assembly GCF_048772815.1 of Callospermophilus lateralis. NCBI lineage: Eukaryota > Metazoa > Chordata > Mammalia > Rodentia > Sciuridae > Callospermophilus > Callospermophilus lateralis. The sequence goes on along the minus strand of NW_027514495.1, from coordinate 640,179 downwards.
TCTCCTAGTCTTTGTAGATACTTTTTCAGGATGGGTCGAAGCCTTCCCCATGAAGAAAGAAACAGCTCAGATGGTGGTCAAAAAGATCCTAGAAGACAGTTTTCCAAGGTTCGGCCTGCCTAAGGTAATAGGGTCTGATAATGGACCGGCATCCGTGGCCCAGGTAAGTCAGGGATTTTCCAGGACCCTGGGGATTACTTGGAAGTTATATTGTGCTTATAGACCCCAGAGCTCAGGACAGGTAGAAACGATGAATAGAACCATCAAAGAGACTTAACGAAATTAATCTTGGAGACCGGCATAAAAAATTGGACTATGCTCCTACCTCATGTACTTTTTCGTGCAAGAAATAACCCTCCGCCCCTTTGTGTACCCTCACCCCTTATAAAATTCTCTATGGTGCCCCTCCTCCATTAAGGGACCTAACCCCAACTCTGAGATTAATGATTCCTTTCACACACCCTTGCTAGACAGACTTAAAGCCCTTGAACAAACCCAGCACCCAGCGATACCTGTGGAAACAGTTGGCCACTGCTTATCATCCTGGAGACGAGGGAACTCCACATCGATATCAAGTGGGAGACTTCGTCTACATGAGACAGTATCGGGTGTCATCCCTGGAACCCTGCTGGAAAGGACCATACCAGGTGCTGCTTATAACACCTACAGTGGTGAAAGTGGATGGGATCACTTCCTGGATCCATGCCTCCCATCTCAATCCTGTGCCCTGTCCATACTCTGGCTGGAAACTGGAACAGACTGGTAACCCTCTCAAGTTGCATGTCTGTGGTGTGGGTAGGGCTATGGATTCTTCCCCTGACCACCAGCAGTCCTAATCCCCATCAGCCTTTTCAGCAACAATGGCAAGTTATAAATCCTACTGGGCAAGTAGTGTGGTCTATTTCACATACAGCCCCCTTATGGACTTGGTGGCCATCTCTCCACCCGGACATTTGTCAGCTTGCCATAGGCCTCTCTGACTGGGATCTCCCTGACATAGTGGACCCCACACAGATCCCACTAAAGCCCAAACCAGGGCAACATAGACCAACTTACCCCATGAATTATTGATGTCATCTCCCCAGCTCAGGTGTAAACTAGCCAGTCTTGTTTATTAAGTGTGCCCAGCTGATTTCTGAAATCGCAAACAGGCCCAAACCTGTGGAGGACCCAGTGACTTTTATTGTAGATCTTGGGGTTGTGAACACACGGGAGCTACATTGTGAAACCCAAACTCCCCAGACAGTATGATTCGGTAGGATGAAATGACATCTGGATTGATCCCAATAAATATGCCGCTATCCAAGTGGTGTCAAAAACTTGCTGTGGAAAAAATAGTCTATGTTACCCCCTCAATATAACTTTCACTTCCAAAGGAAGGGGCTACCTCAGAACAACATGGCCTATGGGAAATACTCGGGGAATGCGATTCTATATTAATGGCCCTGGTTATGACATTGGTCTCTGGTTCACCATCCGGCTTAAAAAGGAAGAAAATCCCACAGCAATAGGGCCCAATCCATTCAAGTCAGGAATTAAGCCTCCCAAACCTCCCATGCCTAGATCTACCAAAACCCCTCTACCATCTCATACTTCGTAGTTTCCGTCTTTGCCTACTTCCCCAGTCCAGAGTACAGCTGACTCCTCCCCCTGGGAACTAATTAAAGGAACCTTTATGGTACTGAACTCCACACAGTCAGAACTCCTTGCATTTCAGCCCAGGTATTTGAGAGCTCTGTACAATATTGTGTAATGGTGCAGATACCCCCCAGGGTGCTCTATCATGATCCAGAATCCTTTGAAGGTCTACTAGGTGGACAAACAACCCGATTTTGCCGGGAGCCAGTGTCCCTTACTCTAGCCATCCTATTGGGGCTAGGAGCTGCTGCAGGAGTGGGTACAGGAACAGCTGATATGATCCATGGGTCACAACAAATGGCCTGATTAGAAACAGCAATAAATCAAGACTTGAAGACGTTAGAGACCTCCATCACAGTTTTGCAGGAATCCTTAACCTCTCTCTCTAAAGTTGTTTTACAGAACAGGTGAGGATTAGACCTCCATTTAATAAGGGAGGGGGGCCTCTGTGCTGTACTGAGAGAAAAATGCTGTTTTTATGCTGACCATACTGGAGTTGTAAAATAATCCATGAGTAAATTGAGAAAATGCCTTGAAGAGCACCAGAGAGAAAGGGAGATTCAACAAGTGTGGTTTGAGTCATGGTTTACCTTGTCCCCCTGGTTAACTACACTCCTATCAGCCTTAGCTGGACCCCTGATCATGCTTATGGTGTTGATAACTGTGGGACCTTGTTTGCTTAACCTCATAGTTTCCTTTCTCCAGGCTCAGATTGGGCAGGTAAAACTCATGGTAATCAGACAGAAATACACTTCACTGGCAGAAATAGAATGTGAGACCCCACAAAAATTATGATTCATTACTTTTAAAATTAAAAGTAGGCAGAAAAAGGAGAAATGAAAGAATTAAAGAAATTAAAATTGAAACGTAAAGAACCAGGTTTTGTAAAGTTTACAAGCTGTGCTCAGAACCTGAAATTCCTGTGTCAGTGAAGACAATTCCCGGAACTGCCCATTAGATGTGTTGAAATCTTTCCTGACCACCTAGTTACTTAACAACCCCTTCCCAGAAACCGTGCATCTCAGCACGTATACATCTCAGGGCTTCAACCAATCAGTTTAAATGTATACCCCTTCTCAGGGCTGACCAATCACCCCCTGCCCGAACTGTTCCCTCCAATGAATGTGCTAATCATGTTTTAGAGTTGTTATTTGATTTTCCCACAGTATATGATATTTGCTAAAGGAGGCTATGATGTATATAAAGTCCCTGCACCCTCTAAAGATTGTATATAATCTCTTCTCAAGTTGTTCTCGGGGCTCTTTGTTCTTTCCTCCTCTGAAGTGAGCTTTGAGCCCCAGCATGCTGGACCCCCAATAAACCATTTGCTGTGGCATGAGACAATAGGTGCTTGGGTTTTCTCATGTCTCCAAATCACATAAAGAATCTATACCTGACAGTCAGTAAGCCTCAAATTGGAGAAGCAGTGCAGTATTAGCGGCAGGGCTATTTGATCACTCCTGATTCAAAGGAAGGGTGTTCAGGCCACCCAATGCCCTTCTGGACTTCAAATATTACCTAGATTTCTGTTTTCATACTTATATTTCACCAGTATATTCTTGTAAATATCGCAGGTTCCCAATACCATAATTCATCCTGCAGAATGATTCCTAAACCAAATCGAACCTGTTATTACCCTTAACCATGCAATATTTCCTCAATATAACTTAACAGAAGAACAAGGATATTGTTGGTCTTACAATACAGGAATGTAGGGGATCTTCTTCCTGCTGAGAACCTCAAAGTTCCGTGCAGAAATGATCCCTGAAGAAGATGTAGACACCTATGAAAGACCTGAGAGAGCAAAAGTCAACTTCCATGTAAAACAACCTGGTCAAAATGAAGGGATGTGTCTGAAAGCCTCTCTCTTCTTAATGTAGATTAAATCGACCAAACCAGGCCTGTGTGGAGAGCTGTTCCCGGGTGCCTATGGTTGATATACCATTCTATCTTGTGAAAGTGTCACAGGAAGTATGGGCAGCCTCCATCTCATGGGACCCTTGGAAGCAACTGTTAGGAAAAAGTGGTTGCCAACCCAGTGACCTCATTCAGTTCGTGAAGGAAGTGACCTATCACACTTCCTTGGTGATGGAACTCTCTGAACTCGGGATCCAGGAAGCCAGGCACCCAGAGCCAGTCCCAGTCCCAGTCCCAGTGGTCTCATTTGTTTGGATTTACCAAGGACAGAGTCAGTCTTTCTTAGTACCTACTGAAGTGAGAATGGCCAAATGCCAGGAGAGCTCTGAAGAGGGGCCTTTTCTGAGAAAGCAGGTAGTGGCTCAACCATGGCTCCTGACAACTTCACAGAGTTGGCAAAGAAGTCCAGGTCTGAGATAGGACAGGCCATTTTGGTGGAACATAGTATGGCCCACCAGTCAGAGGACACTCAGGATACTCACAGACATACTTGGGGGAAGGAGATTCCGTTGTGGGTGTCTTTGTGAGTTTGTGGTTTTGTCTCATGTTCTGAGAATAGGTAGGAAAGGCGGTTTGTTTGTTTAGACTGGAATGTTTCTAGAAAGTCATTTGACAACGCGAGTGTTTCTATGTCTGTGTATCCCACTGAATCCGTTTTTGTAGACATTTGAAAAGAGAATTCATCAATGGTTGTGTCCTGTCTAGTAGAAAGCTTCCCAGCATTCATCTTGCCAAATTAAAGAATAAAGAGCTGCTTGCCTTATGGATGGGCAACACCTATTGTCTTCTTAAGTGCCTCTTTTCTTCCTGAATACTGGCCACTCTCCAGAATAGCCTCATGGTATTATTTCCAAGATATGTACCACCTCCAAGCTCTGTGACATGATCATGTACTGGATAGCTGAAGGGAATGAGAGCATCTCAGAAAACTCAGATATCAGTGCGACCAGTAATGTCTTAGTGGAGAAATACTACTTTGGACTTTTGCTTACCTATTGTTCTGTTGTCCTGAATGTCAGGAACGTGTTTGCCTCAGGCCACCCCTGTGTGAAACCTGAAGAAATCAGTTTTCAAATGGAAAAGGATGGGCGTCACCTGTGGCTCTTTGCTTAAATGCTTTGGAAATGGATGTGGCTGAATCAGCCTCTTTGCCCTCTGTGAGGCAGTGGCTTAGATTCTCAGCACCTGATGGATCTAAAGAAAGTTTCCAAGTGTGCATCCAAAACCAAAATGGCCAAAAGAGCAGTCATTGTGGATGAAGTCTCTCGCCTTCCTCTGTAAGCTTCCTGACCTCCATCAAGTGAGAATAGGGATCCGTTGGGTCAAACCAGTTCTTCAAAGCTCTGCAGAGGCTAGCCAATAGGTGCTTGGGTTTTCTCAGGACACCAATTCACATAAAGAATCTATACCAGTCAGTTGGCCTCAAACTGGAGAAGCAGAGCAGTATTAAAGAAGGGCTATTTGATCACTCTTGGTTCACAGGAATGGTGTCTAGTCCACTCTGACTTTAGGCAAATGAGGGGCAAGGGAGCTTATTTTGGACACTGTCTTGGGCTGCGCCCATCATGGAAACCTCTAGCTAGAGGTTATTCAGAGTGTCTATGTTGAAGAAGATGAGGGCCATGTGGGAGTTTTTTGGTTTTAATTGTGGTCAATTGTTGGTGGTTAGAAGAGAATCCTGGGTCCACCTGGGCTGGAATTCTGGTGCGATTCCCCTTAAAGACTGAGTTCTGGAACTGACCTCAGAGAAGTATTGCCATTAATTGTGTTGGGATTTTAGGCGGCCATGCATGAGAGTCGCCATTGGAAACTGAGATCTAAGCCTGGGGTGGCTATTCACCAAGCACTGTCAATCTCAGCCAGGACATCACATGATTTTATTCTGAAAGACTTGGCAGCCATTGTTGAGAGTCAAAACACACATGGACCTCACATTGTAGACCTCAATGGGCCTGGCTTCATGTGGCCTTTTGGCCACTCTTTGGGAAGACTTGCCTCTGAAAATTCTCCAGAGTTTTCCTTGAAATGTGCTTCCTAAAAATTTAATGGTTCCTGAATGAATTGAAACCCACAGTTTCTCCAACTTCATCCTTGAAAAATGTCTAGATAAATACCATGAAATTTTTGAAATTTCCACGACCAGGTGGCACTGGAGAACCTTTGGATGTCCTGTTGCTGATCAAGAGTGTACCAGACAGTGCCTTCCTTGACTGGGTTTCATGAAAATGGCGTAGAACGGAACTGCCAGTATGGTGGAGCCTGCTGAGTAGTGGGCCCAGAGCTGTGGTGTGCAGTTGTGTGATAAAACATCTGTGGTGGGGTCATGTGGATCTTACTTTGGCTTCCAAATGCTTGTGACTGACATGGTGCAGCCAGCATACCTTTGTATATTAAGCCATCTTGTTAGATGGAGAGTTTTCAGGGCAATGTTCAGAATCAAGTTGCTACGGTTAAGGGGGCAAGCAATGTGGCGTAGAAGCCTGGTTGGTGCATTCTCCTGCAGACCCTTACACACCACACGTGACAGAACTCCCTCCAGCACTGTGTCCCAGTGGAACTCCTTGTATTTTGTGAAGCAAATACCAAACTCCCAGTGCAGCAACAAGAAACACAACAAAATTGGAGAATGACCAAATGGCTTCACATTCTACACGGAAAGATTCTTAGACCCCAGTGGCCACAGTAAACCCACAAAGAGAGAATTCAGCACTGCTACCTCATGTTCATTGGAAAATAAGAAACCATGTCCTCCATGTAACAGATGCATACACAGCTTTGATGGTCTCACTAAAAAGGAAGCTAAAGCTCCTGAAAACAACATATATTTCAAGTGTACAACCTCAAAGACAGTTTCCCAGATGTCTTGAGGCCTGCACACTTCCATGTTTGTGGAGTTTTTACAGTCTCCATTACTTTTGGAAACTCCTCTACCACCTCCAGTGTTGTGAACTCCAGAGCATTTTCCATTCCAGATATGTATTCCTAGATTTTCTAACTCTTCTCCTCTAATTGTATCTTACTTGGGGCTAAGGTAATGTCAAGGCATTGCTCTGGATGAGAGTGGGAAGATTTTTTTGTAGCACATATTTGCATACACATTGGATTCATTTTCCAATTATTCATTCAAAATACTGAATCCCTCATAGTAACCCACTCCCTACTAGACTCTGACTGCAAATCCTATTATGATGGATAAAAATAGACCAAACCAAATTGAAATAGAAGTAGTTCAGAGGATGCAAGGTTAACATTTGGACGTTCCTTTTGCATTATATATGGTAGGAGTTTTAAATCTAGTCATTTTTTTTGTTGAAACACTTCTCCATGTGTTTTTAAAGTTAACAAATATGTGAATTCATGTCTCCATTTCTCTGTAGCCTATTCAGCACATATATTTTTATATGCACATATAGAATCCTACCTGGTACCACACGTACATTCTTGTGAGGTGGCTCACTTGGCAGATACAAATTGTGAGAAGAGATCACTCCTGTTAAACACTGTTGAAACTGAAAATTCAACCTATGAGTGAGTATCCTAGCTGAACAACATTATACATAAATTCATGTTCAGTAAAATGAATATTTTTAGATCTGTGGATGATATATATTTCATGGTGAATTTCATTTGGCTTGTATATTAATACTTTTTAATTTCTGTGTGTGTATTTTAATATATATATATATATATATATATATATATATATATATATATATATACTCTCCAGAGTTTTCAAAATATGAAATAAATGTATCTTATTATGTACTCCCTGAATTCATTAATATTTAAGTGCGTATTTATAATCAACTTTTCATAAGATTATTCTAAGACATATTCATCCTCCTGAAATACGTATTTGTTTCCTAGTACTGAAAACTAAGTTAAGTGAATTGTGCATACATATCCTAATATTTTTACACTAATTGACCCAGGTTAATATAAATGCAAGTAGATTTCTATAGGACATGATGTGTATTTTGACGTTCATTTTTTTTCAACACTTGTACATTACTATTTCCTCAGTTTATGCACATCATAAGATATATATTTCATCCACAAGTTCACAAATTTAAAGGCTTTTGTTTCACTTTCAATCACTTCCTGCTTCAGAACACATGTATTCCTCCAGGTTACATGACTGGTCTTTTCATGAGACTTCTTTCCAAACACATTATTTTCGATTTCCACAATTACTTTTGAAGCAAAACTCACACATTCTTCATGATAAACCATAACCCTAATATTACCATTAGATGTATAACTGGTTTGGATGAATGGATATATATCAATATAAGGTTTTCTGTATATTTTCAGATATCAATTTGAACCATTATTTAAGTTGGAACCAGTTATATTATTTATTCACAGTATGGTCTATTCATGCATTATTTCTATATTCATAGACACAGTGTACACCTATTTGTATTCAAAATACTAATTTACACGTCTTCAAAATACTGTTCCTAGAAATGGTGAAAGAAATACTCATGTCACCTGATCTACATATACATTTTATCACAGTAATATTCTGGTAACAAAAAGCAAATGTCACACTTATGATTGTACTAAAGCCTAAATGGAAATTGAACATGGATTACTAAAATCATCCATGTCTAGTTTGCCTATTGCTCTCAAATGTGGATCCTATTGGTGACTACATATTTGTTTCTTCCTAAGATTATATATTCAACCTCAAACCTGTTGAAAATGTCTAATCCTATTACTCACCTTATACTTTGCCTGATTTCCTAATGTCTCTATTGATATATATTTTCCCCAGTTCATCATTGTGACTGCCTCTTAACATGTGCTGACATTTACATTCACTCTCTACATGAAACCCTATTGCTAAAGACCATTTTGTCCAAATCCTATACTCACTCATCTTTCTAAAACTACCGTCTATCTTTCTAATCCTACCGACTATCCCTTTTTGACTGCATGTTCTCTTCGACATTCAATCATCCAAGGTACAATATCCTATACCATTGTATATTGATTTATCTGAGACATCTGTGCAGAAATTAATTCAAAGCTAAGTATCCCAATCAAGGGCCCAATGCCCTTCTGGGCATCAAATCTTACCTAGATTTCTGTTTTCATACCTATATTTCAACTGTATATTTTGTAAATATCACATGTTCCCATAACCATTATTCATCCTGCAGAATTATTCCTAACCCAATCGAACATGTTGTTAACCCTAACCATACACTGTTACCTCAATCTAACTTTACAGAAGATCAGGGAGAGAGTTGGTCTTCCAATACTGGATTGTAGGGTATCTTCCACCTGATGAGAACCTCAAAGGTCCATGCAGAAATGATACATGGAGAAGAAGGCAGCTATGAAGGACCTGAGAGAGCAAAAGTCATTTTCAATGTTAAACAACCGGGTCAGGATGAAGAGATGTATCTGAATCAGCCTTTCTCTTCTTAATATAGAGAAGATGGACCAAACCAGGCCTGTGAGAAGAGCTGTTCCCGGGTGCCTATTGTTGATATACCATTCTAACTTGTGAAACTGTCACAGAAAGTAGGGGCAGTCTCCATCTCCTGGGACCCTTAGAAGCAAATATCAGTACACACTTCCTTGGTGATGGAACACTCTGAACTTGGGATCCAGGAAGCCAGGCACCCAGAGTAAGTCCCAGTCCCAGTCCCAGTGGTCTCAATTGTTTGGATTTACCAAGGACAGAGTCAGTCTTTTTTGGTACCTACTGAAGTGATAATGGCCAAATGTCAGGAGACCTCTGAAGAGGAGCCTTTTCTGAGAAAGCAGGTAGTGGCTCAACCATGGCTCCTGACAACTTCACAGAGTTGGCGAAGGAGACCAGATCTGAGACAGAACAGGCCATTTTGGGGGAACATAGTATGGACCACCAGTCAGAGGACACTCAATATATTCACCAACATACTTGGGGGAAGGAGGTGCCGTTGTGGGTGTTGGTGTGAGTTTGTGGTTTTGTCTCTTTTCTGAGAATAGGTAGGAAAGACTGTTTGTTTGTTTGGACTGGAATGTTTCTAGAAAGTCGTTTGACAACGCGAGTGTTTCTATGTCTGTGCATTCCACTGTATCTGTGGTTGTAGACATTTGAAAAGCGAATGCATCAATGGTTGTGTCCTGTCTAGTAGAAAGCTTCCCAACATTCATACTGCACAATTTAAGAATGGAGAGAGGCTTGCCTTATGGATGGGCAACACCTACTATCTTCCTAAGTTCTTGTTTTCTTCCTGAATACTGGCCACTCTCCAGAATAGCCTCATGGTTTGGTTTCCAAGATATGTACCACCTCCAAGCTCTGTGACATGGCCATGTACTGGATAGATGAAGAGAATAGAAGCATCTCAGAAAACTCACATATCAGTGTGACCATTAAAGTCTCAGTGGAAAAACACTGCACTGGGCCTTTTGCTTACCTATTGTTCTGTTTCCCTAAATGTCAGGAAGATCTTTGCCTCAGGAAACCCCTTTGTGAAGCCAGAAAAAAAGAGTTTTCAAATGGAAATGAATGGGCATCACCTGTGGCTCTTTGCTTAATTGCTTTGGAAAGAGATGTGGCTGAATCATCCTCTTTGCCCTGTGTGAGGCAGCGGCTTAGATTCTCAGCACCTGATGGATCTAAAGAAAGTTTCCAAGTGTGCATGCAAAACGAAAATGGCCAAAAGAGCAGTCATTGTGGATGAAGTCTCTCGCCTTCCTCTGTAAGCTTCCTGACCTCCATCACGTGAGAATAGGGATCCTTTGTGTCAAATCAGTTCTTCAAAGCCCTACAGAGGCTAGCACATAAGGGCTTGTGTTTTCTCATGACACCAATTCACATAAAGAATATATACCAGACAGTCAGTAGGCCTCAAATTAGAGAAGCAGAGCAGTATTAAGAGCAGGACTATTTGATCACTATTGGTTCACAGGAAGGGAGTCCAGGCCACCCTGACTTTAGGCAAATGAGGGGCAAGGGAGTTTATTTGGAAAACTGTCTTGGGCTGTGCCCCTCATGGAAACCTCCAGCCAGAGGTTATGAAGAGTGTCTATGTGGAAGAAGATGAGGGCCATTTGGGAGTGTTTTGGTTTTAATTGTGGTCATTTGTTTGGTGGTTGGAAGAGATGCCTAGGTCCACCTGGGCTTGAACTCTGGTGTGATTCCCCTTACAGATTGAGTTCAGGAACTGACCTCAGAGAAGTATTGCCATGAATTGTGTTGGGATTTTAGGAGACCACGCATGCGAGTTGCCTTTGGAAACTGAGATCAATGCCCAGGGTGGCTTTCCACAGAGCATTGTCAATCTCTGCCAGGGCATCACATTATTTTATACTGAAAGACTTGGCAGCCATCGTTGACAGTCAAAACACACATGGGCCTCACATTGTAGACCTCAATGGGCCTGGCTTCATGTGTCTTTTTGGCCACTCTTTGGGAAGCCTTGCCTCTGAGAATTCTCCAGAGTTTCCTTGAAATGTGCTTCCTCAAACATTAATGGTTCCTGAATGAATTGAAACCCACAATTTCTCCAACTTCATCCTTGAAAAATGGCTAGATAAATACCATGAAATTTTTGAAATTTTCATGACCAGGTGGCACTGGAGAACCTTTCAATGTCCTCTTGCTGATGAAGTGTGTACCAGACAGTGCCTTGATTGACTAGGTTTCATGAAAATGATGTAGAACAGAGATACCAGTATGTTGGAGCCTGCTGAGTAGTGGGCCCAGAGCTGTGGTGTGCAGGTGTGTGATAAAACATCTGTGGTCGGGCCATGTGTATCTGCCATTGACTTCCAAATGGCTTGTGGCTGACATTGTGCAGCCAGGAATCACTTATATGTCTGATAACTCTCCATAAAAGGCATCTTGTTATATGGAGATGTTTCAGGACAATGTTCAGAATCAGGTGCAATGGTCAAGGGGGCAAGCTATGTGGGATAGAAGCCTGGTTGATGCATTCTCCTGCAGACCCTGACCCATCTCATGTGAAAGAACTCCCTCCAGCACTCTGTCCCAGCTGAATTCCTTGTATTTTGTGAAGCAAATAACAAATTCCCAGTGCAGCAGCAAGAAACACCACGAAAAGTGGAGGATGACCAAATTGCTTCACAGTCCACACGGGGAGTCACTTAGCCTTCAGTGGCGACAGTTTACCTACAAAGAGTGAATTCAGCACTGCTGCCTCATGTCCTTTGAAAAACAAGAAACCATGTCCTCCAGGTCACATAGATGCAGATCCAGCTTTGAGGGTCTCATTAGAAAGAAAGCTAAAGCTCCTGACAACAACATATATGTCAAGTGCCCATCGTCAGAGGCAGTTTCTAAGTAAGTCTTCAGGCTGGCAGAGCTCCATGTTTGATAGCATTTACCTATTAGACCAGGATGCAAGAAAAGACCACTGACTCCAATTAAAATCAAGTTAAAGCAAGCTTATATTTTCCACTGCCCAGGTGGCCTCTCCCTCCCAAAACAGTGGGAACAAGACAGCCACCCAAATTTCCTACAGCCCAGGTTTATAACCCAGAATTTTACACTACAGGGGGGTTAAAATATCAGAACTTTGACAAGCATCAAACTAATCGTAGTTTATATATATATATATATTTGCTGGCCCCAACATCAGAATTTATGAAGACCATCAGAGCCTCAGAGAGGGTCATTGTCTGGCCAGGGAAGGCCAGTATTTATGAGGTGTCAATAAAGTTTCATAGAGGGCTGTTCCTGGTCAAAGAGCCAGGCATGGGTGAGTTCAAGGCCACGGGCAGGCATTGCAAGCAGGTTCAGAATTTGGTGGAATTTATAGTTAAGCCAAAATTTTCTTTTCATGGCTTTGTGGCAAGATGGATCCCAATTTTAATAAAAGATAAGGTTGGGTCTATCATTCCCCCCTTTTCTAATGTGTCCCTTTCAAATCTTTGATAGGGTAGGGGAAGAGCACTGAGGGAATTTTAATACCTCATGTAACAGTCTCCATATTTTTTGAACTCACACAAAACCAGTCTCCCTGATTTTACCTGACTTAATTAATTACTTAAAATGAAAGTCTATTTATTTTTGGCTCCATTGTTGTAAGAAGAGTGGCGTCACTCATTTTGGCTTCTTCTGAGCTGAGAGAGGGTGACATGAGGGGGCACAGCATGAGGGACATGAGTTGCCTTTTAGAAGTCAGTTCGGTTTGAAGTCTGGTTGTGGTAGAACAGTTTGTAAAGTCATCTGGGGATGGGTTCTTCTATGAGAGAAACAAAAACCATGAGTACTGAATAAATGTTGCAGCTGCTGAAACAAGTCACTGTATAGATGTCCCCTCATCTGTCTTCAATATCCCCAGTTATCAGGACTTTCAACTTAATATTTAACTTTTAGTGTCACAGTTGTCCCACCCCATAAGATACAGTTTAATAATTTAATGTCATCTGATATTACAAATTCCTTTTACTAGTATGACCTCTGTGTGTAATAGAGAAACCTTTAATTCTGTTAGTCAGGGCTGGATAATCATACTAGCAAACACCAAGCCTACCTGTGTAGGTTAGGAATATCTGTAGGCCTTAAACAAAAAACTTCTGCCTCTGGTAGCTCCTCTTGATAGTCTCTTTTTATTCTCATCAGGCATTCCTCTCTGAGAATCCTTCTTTGTAGCCTCCAGTCTTACTTATTTTGGGAGGCTACCATAAAGTGTATACGTTAAAATATTATTATAACTATTATTATTTAAAATGCCCAGGAATGGCTGTATTTTGGGTTTATCTGTCTTTGCTAAGAGTTTAAGATGAAGCAGTAAAACTGACTTTTGTTTCTATCTATTGTTAACAGTCAGCTGAGATTTTATGGGAGTCATTTCTGGGGAAACTTGAGAGCAGCTTCTCAGTTCTGCTAGAGCCATTTGCGCTAGGTGATTCCAGGTCTTGCTTGACCATGTGGCTTCTCTCAGAAGCATCAGGAATATCTCCCTTCTCTAATGACTCTCTTCTTCGTAGAAAATGCACTGATTGGCTTTCTGTTCTCCAGTGGCCTCATTAATCTTCCTGATCAGGAGTTTATGTGGCTGAGAGTTGCAAAGTTCTTTAGAGAAGTCTCCTGTTCTCTGGATACAAACTGACTCAGAGGTCAAGAGCCAAAATTTGTTTTATTGTCCCTTTTCATTTAAATTAAATTTTAAATCCTAATCTTAAACATCCAGCAAATAAATTTTAACAGCCTTATATTAAGAGTACTGTGCTTTAATGTCTATAATTTAAAATTATTTATCTTTTTATTATTTGGGATCTGTATTTTTCTGTCTTGTAGGTGATGCCTTATTATCTTAAATTAACCAATGTTGTGTTCAAAAGCAACTCTTTTGTAAAACACTAACAGGGAATCTTTAGTTAACTTATAAGGAAATTACAAAATAAAATTAACAAGAGTAAAAATACTTAGTTCGTGTAATAGCTACCCTGAATTTTTGGCTGAGTTATAAATTATATCCCCTTTTTGAGATCCTAGTAATCTTGACAGAAAAAAAAAAAAAAACTTCTGAACGTAACTTTAAATTAAATAACATCTGACCTACTGCTTTCGTAGTTATTCTCACATGTTGTAAGATGAGACACAAAGCCTTATCTCAGGTAAGGCAGGGCTCTATATAAATCTTAAGTCTTTTAGTTCTAAAGCTGATCTTTTTTTTTTTAAATATCATCTTACACAGTTTACATAAATTGTTTGAGGTCACATGAACATTAGCTAACACCATATGATATCACATTTGAAACATGAATTAAAGAAAGGCTGAAAGTTTTTAACCTTTACATAGATTAGGCACTCATTAACTTAAAAATATATTTAAATTTTTCCCCAATGTAAAAAGTAACATAAAACTTTACATATCTTATTGATAACAAGTAAATAAATCCCCAATATATATATATATATATTTTTTTTTACCATACAACTTCAGAACACCAGCTTGATGTAATGCTCTTTTAAAATTTCTACCTTACAGACTTGTATACCTGGAAGATATGAGCACATTAATAGCATCACAATGACATTGATGTTTTTACATTAACCAAATTTAGCTTTTAAAGAAATTCCAGTACAGTGCTCTAAAATAACAGTTCTTATTTAATCACTTGTTTAATTTTTATGGTTGCTTGCTCTAGAAAAATAAAAATAAACACAATGTTATGGGTAAACTTTTGTTTTCAGAAATTTGTGTCGCTTTATCACATGACTGATTTTTACAATCTTATACAGACTTTAGAACAAACTTATACAGACATTACTAAATCAATCAGATATCTAACAAAAGTACTCATGAATGAGTAATCCCATATCAAATTTACTTCACTTATTTATCAAAATATTAGAGAAATGTATTGAACAGTGTAAACCATTTTTTTGTTAAAGGAAAAGTCCTAGAACCAAGGCATATTAGACATTTTATAGACATTAATATTTTATTAGATTTTTGAGCAGCTAGAAAAACTTGTAAGCTTAAATTTAAAGACATTTATTGTTATTTGTTTATCCAAATTTAAAGTGAACCATTTAACTCACGTGAATTAAAGATCTTCGAATCCACTTTTTAAAATTTGTTTTTATGAGTGCTTTTTTTTAATGATCGCTCCTTATATATGTTAATTTGTATATCATATATATGATATACGAACATATGGATGTATGGACATACAACACATAACAAAAGTGTGCACAAATAATAATAGTAAGGCCTTGTAGCTTTTCACAGGTGAAATCTCCATTGTAATGTTTCAGAACTCCACTGTTGGTCAAAGATAGAACTGATGAGAAAAATATTAACCTAGTTCTCTAGGATCAAAATAATGAGCTCAAAAAAAAATACAGAATCTAAGGAAAAAAATGAGAGTCCTAGAAAAAATGACTGGCCAGTAATTAGTAAATACCATACGATTTACCTTTTTTTTTTCCCACTTAGACATCAGATCAGTCTCCTACTGAGCTTGCAGGCTTCTTTCATTTACATTTCAACATAAGTCCTGGCTGAGTTCTGGAAGGAGCTGGACAAAACTGCTATTCTGAGCGGACACCTCAGGCCTAAGGCACTTTAACCATAATTTTCAGGTGAGGATGTTGAAAATTATGATACAATTTTAAGATACAATTCAAAATTTTATACCTTAACATCTTGTTTTGTCAACAGATACCATACTATGATTTACTATCCTTGTCCAAATTAATGCACTGACACACTGTGACATTTTCCCAGGCTACCCAATTAAAAATTGGTGAAAAAAAAGACTAAATGATTGGGAAGTTACTTGCCAACTTGGAAGTAGAATTCTTTAGTTTTCCATTTTAAGTATTTAAGTTCTCTGGCATGAATTATCTGAAATCATAAACTAAAAAATTACCTAAACCCGAATTTTAACTGCAAGATTGAGCAATGCTACAAAAACCCATCCAGATACCATATTGTTACAATAAAACATCATCATTTAGACACACATTCAGCTAAGATCATTCCCAAGAAACAATTTATAATATCAACACATTATTGCACATGTCTTAAATGGCCAGAAACAAAGACAAAAGACAGATAGAAAGGAGCTCCAGACTATGGCTGACAGGACAGAAGCCTTTAAAACAGCAGATAAGAGAAAAATCTCCTACACCAGTGGCATGATAGATGTCCCCACAAGGGCATCAGATGTTTTCACAGAGGGGCAACCTGAAATGTAATATCAAAGGTCTCCATGGTGACTTTACTGCATTTAGTGTCTCCTTTTTCTTTTTCTCTTTTTTAAGAAAACAGAGGTGGCATAATACTTACAGTGCAGGGAAGGAAGGAGGGAATTTACTGAAGCAACAGGACTTCGGCAGCTGCTGGGAGTCCCTCAGTCCCGTCTTTTACTTACAGGATTAGCTCCTCTGGTTTGGTTCCACCCTAAGCACGCTGAATCTCCTAACATTTCAGTAGTCAGCTCTCAAAAATTCCGGGGTCGGGGGGGTATCAAAATTCGTAACTTAAATTTCGGTTCTGGACCTTGAAGCCAATTAATACCAATTTAATATAAGGACAGGGTTTGAGAAAAAGTAAAAGGGAGGTTTACTGCTTTGCTAACAAAGGATAAAAACAGGGGACTCTGTCCAAAGTTGTGACTCTCTTGATCTGGAGGGACAAGGGGTTTTAAAGGAGCTTCACTTGTTAACCTGGGAGATACTCAGTTATTAGGTCTCCAGCAGGCATTGCCCTCTGCAGTGGGTGTGCTCCAGACAGCCAGCTAGGGGCTTCTCTCATCCTGCTTAACAAAGGGGGGTATAGTGCATCACATTTCTTTAAAACATAGTCCAAAGGGGTGACAGGCTTACATGCTTTATTACCCATTTTCACGTCCAATATCCTTAAGTTTTTACCACAGAAATCACACAACAAAACGCACAAAAACAAACAAATAAAAAACATTTAGAACACAGAACAAAACACACACACAAAAAAAAACAGAAACTCGGCGAATAAACAGAAAACCAGAGGAGCAATGCAGCGTCTTGCTAAAGCTCCGGGGTAGGAGCTCCTGCGTGCCAGTCGGCACCTCTCTACACTTTCAGAGGTATTCCCTACAGAAAAGAACAGAGGAAAGAAGGATTCCTATTACTGTCCCGGACAGGAGTATATGTGAGCCTTCCCAGGCCACCTCTCTGTCATCAGAAGAGTACTCCCTTAACCGGATATCAGATGTTATAAAGGCGCCTCTTACCTATGAAAGCCTCCTCCACCAGGTGCTTGATAATAGTTTTAGTGCGATGGTTCACTGCAGTGATCCACGGACTGAAGGCTCATTCCAAGGCCTTGGAACTTGGCTCTCCAGCCTGGAGTCCTGGAGGATAGGCCAGCTTCAGAATTTCCAGCAGTCTGGCTTTGTGATCTGGTCGGGTCATGTTGCTGGGGAACTCCAAAATGTTAGTCCAGGACACAAGAAAAGACCACTGACTCCAATTAAAATCAAATTAAGGCAAGCTTAATATTTCAACCAGCCAGGCTTCCTCTCCCTCTCAAAATGGTGGGAACAAGACAGCAACCCCACCTTTCCTACAGCCCAGCTTTATAGCCCAGAAAGTTACACAAAAGGGGGGTTACAGAAAACAGAACTTTGACAAGCATCACACTAATTGTAGTTTACATTTGTTTTTTCTGGCCCCAGCATCAGAAATTATGAGGACCATTAGAGCCTCAGAGAGGGTCATTGTCTGGCCAGGGAAGGCGAATATTTATGAGGTGTCATTAAAGTTTCAGAGAGGGCCGTTATCTGGTCAGAGAGCCAGGCATGGGTGAGTTCAAAACATGGTCAGGCATTCTAAGCAGGTTCAGAATTTGCAGTAATTTATAGTAAAGCAAAAATCATCTTTTCATGGCTTTGTGGCAAGATGGCTCACAATTTTAATGAAAGATCATGTTGGGTGATCAACCCTGTCCCCTACTTTTGGAAAATCCTCTACCACCTCCAAGGTTGTGAACTCCTGAGCATTTTCCATTCCAGATATGTATTCACAGAATTTCTAACTCTTCTTCTCTAATTGCGTCTTACTTGGGGCGAAGTTAATGTCAAGCCATTGTTCTGGATGAGAGTGGGAAGAATATTGTGCAGCACATAATTGCATACACATTGGATTCACTTTCCAATTTTCCAATTGAAATACTGAATTCCTGACAATAACCCATACCCTTCTAGACGCTAACTACAAATACAAATATGATTTAGAAAAATAACCCAAACGGAATTGAAATACAAGCAGTTCAGAAAAGGCATGGTGTATATTGGACTTGCCTTTTGCAAGATAAAAGGTAGGTGTTATAAATCTAGTCATTTTTTAATTGAAATAGTTTTATATGTGTATTAAAGTTAACAAATATGTGAATTCCTATCTCCCTGTCGCTGTAACCTATTCAGCACATTAATTTTTATATACACATATAGAATCCTACCTGATATCACACGTACATTTTTGTGAGGTGCCTGACATTGCAGATACAAATTGTGAGAAGAGATTACTCCACCTAAATGCTGTTGGAACTGAAAATTCAAGCTAATGGTGAGCTTCCTAGTTGAATAACATTATACATAAATCCATGTTCAGTAAAATGAATATTTTTGGATCTGTGGATGATATATATTTCATGGTGAAATTCGATTGGCATATATAATTCTACTTTTGAATGTCTTTGTTTGTGTGTGTGTTTGTGTGTGTGTGTGTATATATATATATATATATATATATATATATATATATATATATATATATAAAATAAATCTCCAGATTTTTCAAAATATGAAATATATGTGTCTTATATACACTCCCTAAATTCATTCATGTTCATGTATGTGGATTAATAATCAACTTTTCACAAGATTATTCTCAGAAATATTCATCCACCTGAAATACATATTTGTTTCCTAGTACTGAAAACTAACTTCAGTGAAAGGTGCAAACAAATCCTAGTATTTATACATTAACTGACCTAGTTTAACATCAATGCTAGTAGATTCCTATGGGACATGATGTGTATTTTGACATTAATTATTATTCAACACTGGTACATTACTATTTCTTCAGTTTATGCACATCATAGGATATATATTTCATCCACTACTTAGCAAATATATAGGCATTTGTTTCACTTTCAATCACTTCTTGCTCCAGAACACATGTATTTCCCGATGTTTCTTGACTGGTCTTTTCATGAGACTTTATTCAAATATATTATTTTCAATTTCCATGATCAATTTTTAAGCAAAACTCACACATCCTTCATGATAAAACATAACCCTAAGATGACCATTAGATATATAACTGGTTGGAATGATTGATTGTGCATCTTTATAACATTTCTTATATATTTTCAGATATCCATTCAATCCATTATTTAAAGTGGATCCAGTTATATTATTTATTCCCAGTATGGTCTATTCATGCGTTATTGCTATATTCATAGACAGAGGGTATACCTATTTGTACCCCAATACAAATTTATATGTCTTCAAAATATTGCTCCTGGAAATGGTGGAAGAAATACTCATGTCATGTGATATACATATACATTTTATCACAGAAATATTCTGGACACAAAAAGCAAAGGTCACACTTTCAATTGTACCAAAGCCTAAATGGAAAGTGAGCATGGATTACTAAAAACATCTATGTCCAGGTTGCCTAATGCTCTCAAATGTCAATCCTATTGGTGACTACATATTTGTTTCTTCCTAAGATTATATATTCAACCTCAAGCCTGTTGAAAATGTCTAATCCTATCACTCACTTTGTACTTTGCTTGATTTCCTAATGTCTTTATTGATATCTGCTTTCCCTCATATTTTCCCCAGTTCATCATTGTGACTGACTCTTCACATGTGCTGACATTAACACTCACTCTCTAACCGAAACCCTATTGCTAAAGAACTTTTTGTCCAAATCCTATACTCACTCTTCATTCTAAACCTAACGACTACCTTCCTCATCGTACTGAATATCGCTTTTTGACTGGATGTTCTCTTCAACATTCAATCATCCAAGGTACAAGGTCCTATGCCATTGTTTATTGATTTATCTGAGACAACTGTGCAGCACATAACTCAAAGCTAAGTATACCACTTAAGGGTCAAATTCCCTTTTGGGCTTCAAATCTTTCCTAATTTTCTGCTTTCATACTTATATTTCACGTATATACTCTTGTAAATATCAAAGGTTGCCAATACCATTATTCATCTCGCAAAATGATTCCTAACACAAATCAAACATGTTATTAACCCTAAACATACACTGTTCCATCAATATAACTTACAGAAGAGCAGGGACAGAGTTGGTCTTACAATATAGGAATGTAGGTGATCTTCCACCTTCTGAGAACCTCAAAGATCCATGGAGAAATGATCTTTGGAGAAGATTTATGCAGCTATGTTGGACCTGAGAGAGCAATAGAAATCTTCCATGGCAAACAACCTGGTCAGGATGAATTGATGGGTCTAAGTCAGCCTCTCTTTTCTTATTGTAAAGAAGTTGGAAGAAACCAGGCCTGTGTGGAGAGCTGTACCTGGGTGCCTAAGGTTGATATTCCATTCTAACTTCTGAATGTGTCAGAGGATGTTGGGGCAGCCTCCATCTCATGGGACCCTTGGAAGCAACTGTTAGGACAAAGTGGTTTTCAAGGCAGTGACCTCATTCAGTTCCTGAAGGAAGTGACCTCTCCTCACTTCCTTGGTGATTGAATTCTCTGAACTTGGGATCCAGGAAGCCAGGCACCCAGAGCCAGTCCCAGTCCTAGTCCCATTGGGCTAACTTGTTTGCTTTTTCCAAGGACAGAGTCAGTCTTTCTTGGTACCTACTGATGTGAGGATGGCCAATTTCCAGCAGAGCTCTGAAGAGGCACCTTCCCTGAGAAAGCAGGTAGTGGCTCACCGCTGTCTCCTGACAACTTCACATAGTTGGCCAAGGAGACCAGATCTGAGAGAGGACAGGCCATTTCGGGGGAACATAATATGGCCCACCAGTCAGAATACACTCTGGATAGTCACAGACCTACTTGGGAGAAGGAGGTGGCTTTGCCGTTGTGGGTGTGAGTTTGTGGTTTTTTTCTCATGTTCTGAGAATAGGTAGGAAAGGCGTTTTTTTCTGGTGTGAAGTGGACTGTTTCTAGTAAGTCCTTTGACATTGTGAGGGTTTCTATGTCTGTGTATCCCACTGTATCCGTGGTTGTAGAGATTAGAAAAGAGAATGCATCAATGGATTTGTTTTCTCTAGTAGAAAGCTTCCCCACATTAATACTGCCCAATAGATTAATGGACTTCACTTTGCCTTATGGATGGGCAACACCTACTGTCTTCTTAAGTTACTGTTTTCTTCGTGAATTCTGGCCACTCTACAGAATACACTCATGGTTTTGTGTCCCAGATATGTAACACCACAAGGCTCTGTGACATGGCCATGTACTGGATAGCTGAAGAGATTGAGAGCATCTCAGAAAACTCAGATATCAGTGTGACCAGTAAAGTCTCAGTGAAGAAACCCTTCTTGGGCCATTTGCTTACTTGTGTTTCAATTACCCTGAATGTCAGGATGGTCTTTGCCTCATGCCAACCCTTTGTGAAGCCTGAAGAAAACTGTTTTCATATGGAAATGAATGGGCTTCACCTGTGGCTCTTTGCTTAATTGCTTTGGAATGGGATGTGTCTGAATCAGTCTCTGGTCCTTGTGTGAGGCTGTGACTTAGATTCTCAGCACCCAATGGATCTAAAGAAAAATCCCATGTTCTTCCCAAACCGAAATGGCCAAAAGAGAAGTCATTGTGGATGAATTTTTTTGCCTTCTTGTTTTAGGTTCCTGACCTCCATTAAGTGAGAATAGGGATTCTTTGGATTAAATGAGTTCTTCAAATCCCTGCAGAGGCTTGCCCATATGTGCTTGGGTTTTCTCATGACTCCAAATCACATAAAGAATCTATACCTCACAGCCAGTAGGCCTCAAATTGGAGAAGCGGAACACTTTAACAGCAGGATTATTTGATCACTCCAGGTTCACAGGAGGAGTGTCCAGGCCACCATGATTTTAGGCAAATGAGGGGCAAGTGAGCTTATTTTGGACACTTTCTTAGGCTGTGCCCCTCATAGAAATCTCCAGCCAGAGGTTATGATGAGTGTCTATATGGAAGAAGATGAGGGCCCTGTGGGAGTGTTTTGATTTTAATTGTGGTCATTTTTGTGGTGGTTGGAAGGAATGACTGGTTCCACCTGGGCTTGAACTCTGGCGTGATTCCCCTTAGAGACTGAGTTCTGGAACTGAACTCAGAGAAGTATTGCCATGAATTGTGTTGGGATTTTGGAAGGCCATGCATGAGACTCACCCATGGAAACTGAGATCTAGGCCCAGGG
The DNA here is from genome assembly GCF_048772815.1 of Callospermophilus lateralis. Classification (NCBI taxonomy): domain Eukaryota; kingdom Metazoa; phylum Chordata; class Mammalia; order Rodentia; family Sciuridae; genus Callospermophilus; species Callospermophilus lateralis. The sequence goes on along the minus strand of NW_027514495.1, from coordinate 617,763 downwards.
TGTCTTTCCACAAAACAATGGGAACCTCAGCCAGGATATCACATGATTTTATTCTGAAAGATTGGCAGGTATAGTTGAGAGTCAAAACACACATGGACCTCACATTGTAGGCCTCAATTTGCCTGGCTTCATGTGACCTTTTGGCAACTCTTTGAGAAGCCTTGCCTGTGAGTGTTCTCCAGAGCTTTCATTGAAATGAGCTTTCTCAACACTTAATGGTTCCTGAATGATTTGAAACCCACAGTGCCTCCAACTTAATCTTTGAAAAATGGCTAGATAAATACCATGAAATTTTTGAAATTTCCATGACCAGGTGGCACTGGAGAATCTTTGGAAGTCCTGTGGTTGATCATGTGTATACCAGAGAATGCCTTGTTTTACTGGGTTTTATGAAAATGGTGTAGAACAGAGATGCCAGTAATTTATATCCTGCTGATTAGTGGGCCTAGAGCAGTGGTGGGCAGGTGTGTGATAAAACACCATGGTGGGGCCATGTGGATCGGCCATTGGCTTCCAAATGGATTATGACTGACATAGTGCAGAAATCAGACACTTATATGTAAAGGCATTTTTTATATGGAGAGGTTTCAGGGCAATGTTCAGAATCAGTTTACTATGGTTATTGGGGCAAGCTGTGTGGGATAGAAGCCTGGTTGGTGCATTCTCCTGCAGACCCTGACCCACCACAAGTGACAGAACTCCCTTCAGCACTGTATCCTAGTAGAACTCCTTTTATTTGGTGAAGCAAATACCAAATTCCCAGTGCAGCAGCAAGAAACACCACGAAAAGTGGAGGATGACCAAATGTCTTCACAGTCCACATGAGGAGACACTTAGCCTCCAGTGGCCACAGTTTACATACAAAGAGAGAATTCAGCACTGCTGCCTCATGGTCATTGGAATATAAGAAACCATGTCTTCCAGGTCACATAGATGCAGACCCATTTTGATGGTCTCACTACAAAGGAAGTTAAAGCTCATGACAACAACATATATTTCAAGTGCCCAACCTCAGAGGCAGTTTTCCAAGAAGTCTTAGGCCAGCAGAGCTCCATGTTTGTGGAGTGTTCACACTGTTCTTTACTTTTGGAAACTCCTCTACCACCACCAAGGTTGTGAACTCCCGAGCATATTCCATTCCAGATATGTATTCACAGATTTTCACACTTTTCTACTCTAATTGTGTCTTACTTGGGCCAAGGTAATATCAAGGCATTGTTCTGAATGTGAGTGGGAAGATTTTTGTGTAGAACATATTTACATACACATTCGATTCATTTTTCAATTTTCTATTTGAAATACTGAAGCCCTGAAACTAACACACACCCTACTATACTCTGACTAATAATTCTAATATGATGGTGAAAAATAACACAAACAGAATAGAAATACAAGCAGTTCAGAGGAGGCATGGTGTATTGTTACAATTGCCTTTTGCATTATATAGTGTAGGAGTTATAAATCTAGTCATTTTTTTGTTGAAATAGTTCTACATGTGTTTTTAAAATTAACAAATATGTGAATTCCTGTCTCCCTTTCTCTGTAGCCAATTCAGCACATGTATTTTTATATGCACATATAGAATTCTACCTGGTACCACACGTACATACTTGTGAGGTAACTGAATTGGCAGATGCAAATTGTGAGAAAGGATAACTCCTCCTAAATGCTGTTGGAACTGAAAATTCAACCTATGGGTGAGCTTCCTAGTTGAATAACATTATACATTAATCCATGTTCAGTAAAATGAATATTTTTCGATCTGTGGATTATATATATTTCATGATGAATTTCGATTGGCATATATATTGCTACTTTTTTTCTTTTATTGGTTGCTCAAAACATTAAAAATCTCTTGACATATAATATTTCATACATTAGATTCAAGTGGCTTATGAACTCCCATTTTTAGCCCAAATAAAGATTACAGAATCACATCGATTACACATCCACATTTTTACATAATGCCCTATTAGCTACTGTTGTATTCTGCTACCTTTCCTATACTCTACTATCTCCCCTCCCCTTCCTTCCGATCTTCTCTTTTTTCCCCATCTACTGTAATTTATTTCACTCCATGTTTATTTTCCCATTCCACTCACAACAATATGTAATTTTGTGTAACAATGAGGGTCTCCCTCCATTACCATGCAATTTCCCTTTTCTCTCACTTACCCTCCCACCTCATGTCTCTGTTTAAAGTTAATCTTTTCTTCCTGCTATTGCTCCCTGCTCTGTTCTTAGTTGCTCTCATTATATCAAAGAAGACATTTGGTATTTATTTTTTAGGGATTGGCTATCTTCACTAAGCATAATCTGCTCCAGTGCCATCCATTTTTCTGCAAATTTTATGATTTTGTCATTTGTTAGTGCTGCGTAATACTCCATAATGTATAAATGCCACATTTTTTTTTATCCATTCATCTATTGAAGGGCATCTGGGTTGGATCCACAGTGTATCAATTGTGAATTGTACTGCTATGAAAATCCATGTGGTAGTATCCCTGTATTACTCTCTTTTAAGGACTTCAGGGAATAGTCAGAGAAGGGCAATAGCTGAGTCAAATTGTGGTTCCATTCACAGCTTTCCCAGGAATCTCCATACTGCTTTCCAAATTGGCCACACCAGTTTACAGTCCCACCAGCAATGTACAAGAGTATCTTTTACCCCACATCCTTGCCAGCACTTGTTGTTGTTTGACTTCATAATGGCTACCAATTTACTGGAGTGAGATGGTATCTTAGGGTGATTTTGATTTGAATTTTTCTGACTGCTAGAAATGGTGAGCATTTTATTATGTACTTGATGAATGATTGTATGTCCTCCTCTGAGAAGTGTCTGTTCAAGTCCTTGACCCATTTGTTTATTGGGTTATTTGTTATCTTATTGTCTAATTTTTTGAGTTCTTTGTATATTCTGGATATTAGGCCTCTATCTGAAGTGTGAGGAGTAAAAATTTGTTCCCATGATGTATGCTCCTTATTTACCTCTCTTATTCTTTCTCTTGCTGATAAAAAACTTTTCAGTTTAAGTAGTCCCATTTGTTGATTCTTGTTATTAACTCTTGTGCTATGGATGTCATATAAAGGAATTTGGAGCCCGACCCCATAATATGTAGATCAGAGCCAACTTTTTCTTCTATCAGACACAGAGTCTTTGATTTGATATCTAGCACCTTGATCCACTATGAGTTAACTTTTGTGCATGGCGAGAGAAAGGAATTCAGTTTCATTTTGTTGCACATGGATTTCCATTTTTCCCAACACCATTTGTTGAAGATACTATATTTCCTCCATTGCATGCTTTTAGCTCCTTTATCAAATATAAAATAGTTGTAGCTTTTTGGATTAATCTCTGTGTCCTCCATTCTGTACCATTGGTCCACCCGCCTGTTTTGGTACCAGTACCATGCTGGGTTTTTTTTAATTAATTTTATTGTAGGTTGTTCAAAACATTTCATAGTTCTTGATATATCATATTTCACACTTTGATTCAAGTGGGATATGAGCTCCCATTTTTACCCCATATACAGATTGCAGAATCACATCAATTGCACAACCATTGATTTACATATTGCCATTCTGGTGACTGTTGTATTCTGTTGCCTATCCTATCCTCTACTATCCCCCCTCCCCCCTCCCCTCCCCTCTTCTCTCTCTACCTCCTCTACTGTAATTCATTTCTCCCCCTTATATTTTTCCTCCTTTCCCCTCACTTCCTCTTGTATGTAATTTTGTATACCCCTGAGGGTCTCCTTCCATTTACATGCAATTTTCCTTCTCTCTCCCTTTCCCTCCCACCTCTCATCCCTGTTTAATGTTAATCTTCTTCTCATGCTCTTCGTCCCTACTCTGTTCTTAGTTACTCTCCTTATATCAAAGAAGATATTTGGCATTTGTTTTTAAGGGATTGGCCAGCTTCACTTAGCATAACCTGCTCTAATGCCATCCATTTCCCTCCAAATTCTATGATTTTGTCATTTCTTAATGCAGAGTAATATTCCATTGTGTATAAATGCCACATTTTTTTATCCATTCTTTTATTGAAGGACATCTATGTTGGTTCCACAGTCTTGCTATTGTGAATTGTGCTGCTATGAACATGGATGTAGCAGTGGCCCTATAGTGTGCTCTTTTTAGGTCTTTAGGGAATAGACCGAGAAGGGGAATAGCTGGATCAAATGGTGGTTCCATCCCGAGCTTTCCAAGAAATCTCCATACTGCTTTCCAAATTGGCCGCACCAATTTGCAGTCCCACCAGTAATGTACAAGAGTACACTTTTCCCGACATCCTCGCCAGCACTTGTTGTTGTTTGACTTCCTAATGGCTGCCAATCTTACTGGAGTGAGATGGTATCTTAGGGTGGTTTTTATTTGCATTTCTCTGACTGCTAGAGATGGTGAGCATTTTTTCATATACTTCTTGATTCATTGTATGTCCTCTTCTCAGAAATTTCTGTTCAGGTCCTTGGCCCATTTGTTGATTGGGTTATTTGTTATCTCAATGTCTAATTTTTTTAGTTCTTTGTATATTGTGGATATTAGGGCTCTGTCTGAAGTGTGAGGAGTAAAGATTTGTTCCCAGGACGTAGGCTACCTATTTACCTCTCTTATTGTTTCTTTTGCTGAGAAAATAACTTTTTAGTTTGAGTAAGTCCCATTTGTTGGTTCTAGTTATTAACTGTTGTGCTATGGGTGTCCTATTTAGGAATTTGGATCCCGACCCCACAGTATGTAGATCATAGCCAACTTTTTCTTCTATCAGACGCCATGTCTCTGATTTGATATCAAGTTCCTTGATCCACTTTGAGTTAACTTTTGTGCATGGTGAGAGAAAGGGATTCAGTTTCATTTTGTTGCATATGGATTTCCAGTTTTCCCAACACCATTTGTTGAAGATGCTAGCCTTCTTCCATTGCATGCTTTTAGCCCCTTTATCGAATATAAGATAGTTGTAGTTTTGTGGATTGGTTTCTGTGTCCTCTATTCTGTACCATTGGTCCACCCGCCTGTTTTGGTACCAGTACCATGCTGTTTTTGTTACTATTGCTCTGTAGTATAGTTTGAAGTCTGGTATAGCTATACCGACGGATTCACACTTCCTGCTTAGCAATGTTTTTGCTATTCTGGGTCTTTTATTTTTCCATATGAATTTCATGATTGCTTTCTCTATTTCTACAAGAAATGCCATTGGGATTTTGATTGGCATTGCATTAAACCTATTGAGAACTTTTGTTAATATCGCCATTTTGATGATGTTAATTCTACCTATCCATGAACAGGGTATATTTTTCCATCTTTTAAGATCTTCTTCAATTCTCTCTTTAGGGTTCTGTAGTATTCATTGTATAAGTCTTACACCTCTTTTGTTAGGTTGATTCCCAAGTACTTTATTTTTTCTGAGGATATTGTGAACGGGGTGGTTGTCCTCATATATATTTTAGAGGATTTGTCGCTGATATACAGGAATGCCTTTGATTTATGCGTGTTGATTTTATATCCTGCCACTTTGCTGAATTCATTTATTAGCTCTAATAGTTTCTTTGTAGACCCTTTTGGGTCTGCTAGGTATAGAATCATGTCATCTGCAAATAGTGATAATTTGAGTTCTTCTTTTCCTATTTTTATGCCTTTAATTTCTTTTGTCTGTCTAATTGCACTGGCCAGTGATTCGAGAACTATGTTGAACAGAAGTGGTGATAGAGGGCATGCCTGTCTTGTACCAGATTTTAGAGCGAATGCCTTCAGTTTTTCTCCATTCAGAATGATGCTAGGCTGACGCTTAGCATAGATTTCTTTTACAATATTGAGGTATGTTCCTGTTATCCCTAGTTTTTCTAGAGTTTTGAACATAAAGGGATGCTGTACTTTGTCGAATGCTTTTTCCGCATGTATCGAGATGATCATATGGTTCTTATATTTAAGCCTATTGATGTGGTGAATAACATTTATTGATTTTCGTATATTGAACCAACCTTGCATCCCAGGGATATATCCTACCTGATCATGGTGAACAATTTTTTTGATATGTTTTTGTATCCGGTTCGCGAGAAGTTTATTGAGCATTTTTGCATCTAGGTTCATTAGAGATATTGGTCTGTAGTTTTCTTTCTTTGGAGTGTCTTTGTCTGGTTTAGGAATCAGGGTGATGTTGGACTCATAGAATGAATTTGGAAGTTCTCCCTGTTTTTCATTTTCCTGAAATAGCTTGAAAAGTATTGGTAATAGTTCCTCTTTAAAGGTTTTGTAAAACTCTGCTGTATACCCATCCGGTCCTGGGCTTTTCTTAGTTGGTAGTCGTTTGATGGTTTCTTTATTTCCTCAGTTGATATTCGTCTGTTTAGGTTGTCAATATCCTCCTAACTCAATCTGGGCAAATCATATGACTTAAGAAATTTATCGATGCCTTCACTATCTTCTAATTTATTGGAGTATAAGGATTCAAAATAATTTCTGATAATCTTCTGTATTTCTGAAGTGTCTGTTGTGATATTGCCTTTTTCATCCCATATGCGAGTAATTTGAGTTCTCTCTCTTCTTCTCTTCATTAGCGTGGCTAAGGGTCTGTCAATTTTATTTATTTTTTCAAAGAACCAACTTTTAGTTTTGTCAATTTTTTCAATTGTTTCTTTTGTTTCAATTTCATTAATTTTTGCTCTGATTTTAATTATTTCTTGTCTTCTACTTTTTTGCTGTTGTTTTGCTCTTCTTTTTCTAGGACATTGAGTTGAAGTATTAGATCATTTATTTGTTGGTTTTTTTTCTTTTTTTAAGGAATGAACTCCAAGCAATAAATTTTCCTCTTAGAACTGCTTTCAATGTGTCCCATAGATTCCGATATGTTGTGTCTGTGTTTTCATTTATCTCTAAGAATTTTTTAATATCCTCCTTGATGTCTTCTATAACCCATTTATCATTCAGTAACCTATTTTTCATTCTCCAATTGATGCATGATTTTTCCTTACTTCTTTTATCGTTGATTTTCAATTTCATTTCATTATGTTCAGATAAGATGCATGGTATTATCTCTACTCCTTTATATTGTCTAAGAGTTGCCCTGTGACATAATATATGATCTATTTTTGAGAAGGATCCAAGTGCTGCTGAGAAAAAAAGTGTAACTGCTTGATCTTGGGTGGTATATTCTATATATGTCAATTAAGTCTAGGTTATTAATTATGTTATTGAGTTCTATAGATTCCTTATTCAACTTTTCTTTGTAAGATCTATCCAGTGGTGAGAGAGGTGTGTTGAAGTCTCCCATAATTATTGTATGGTGGTCTATTAGACTCTTGAACTTGAGAAGAGTTTGTTTGATGAACATAGCTGCACCATTGTTTGGGGCATATATATTTATGATTGTGATGTCTTGTTGGTGTATGGTTCCCTTGAGCTGTATGTAGTGTCCCTCTTCATCCCTTTTGATTAACTTTGGCTTGAAATCTATTTTATTTGATATGAGTATGGACACTCGTGCTTGTTTCCGAAGTCCATAAGAGTGATATGATTTTTCCCAACCTTTCACCTTCAGTCTATGTATGTCTTTTCCTATCAAATGCGTCTGCTGAAGGCAGCATATTGTTGGGTCTTGTTTTGTGATCCATTCTACTAGCCTGTGTCTCTTAATTCGTGAGTTTAAGCCATTAACATTTAGGGTTATTATTGAGATATGGGTTGTTCTTCCAGTCATATTGGTTTATTTATGTTACTAAACATGGTTTGTTTTCCTCTTTGATTATTCCCCCTCTTTACTGTACTCCCTCCCGCTGTTGGTTTTCATTGTTATTTTCCATTTCCTCTTCCTGCAATGTTTTGCCGAGGATGTTTTGAAGAGATGGTTTTCTAGCTGCAAATTCTTTTCACTTTTGTTTATCATGGAAGGTTTTAATTTCATCTTCCATACTGAAGCTTAATTTTGCTGGATACACAATTCTTGGTTGGAACCCATTTTCTTTCAGTGTTTCAAATATGTTATTCCAGGATCTTCTAGCTTTCAGAGTCTGTGTTGAAAGATCAGCTGTTATCCTGATTGGTTTACCCCTAAATATAATCTGCTTCCTTTCTCTTGTAGCTTTTAAAATTCTCTCCTTATTCTGTATGTTGGGCATCTTCATTATAATGTGTCTAGGTGTGGATCTCTTATGATTTTGCACTTTCGGCGTCCCGTAGGCTTCTAGGATATGGGATTCTGTCTCATTCTTCAAGTCTGGGAAGTTTTCTCGTATTATTTCATTGAATAGATTGCTCATTCCTTTTGTTTGGAACTCTATACCTTCCTGTATCCCAATGACTCTTAAGTTTGGTCTCTTTATGTTATCCCATATTTCTTGAATGTTCTGCTCATGGTTTCTTAACAGCTTTGCTGAGCTGTCTATGTTCTTCTCCAGTTGAAATACTTTGTCTTCATTTTCTGATGTTCTATCTTCTATGTGTTCTACTCTGCTTGTAGTATTCTCAATTGAGTTTTTAATTTGGTTTATTGTTTCCTGCATTTCCAGGATTTCTGTTTGTTTGTGTTTTATAACTTTGATCTCCCTGTATAATTTATCTTTTGCTTCTTGTATTTATTTATGTAATTCATTTTCGAAGTGCTCGAAGTGGTCTTTCATTGTCTGATTATGCTGTCTAATGTCTTCCTTGAGACTCCAGATAATCTGAAGCATGTATATCCTGAATTCTTTATCTGACATTCCATCTGCTGCAGATATTACTTCTTCTAAAGTTGAGTTGACCTGCATTGCTTGTGGTCCTTTCTTTCCTTGTCTTTTTATACTGATCGCGTTTCTTTCTGCTTGGTGAAACTGTTGTGTTATTGATTTTCCCCCTATATATTTATATTGCTCTTGTATAGTTGCAAAGTCTCCCTCGCAGGCTTTGGCGGTGGTTCTGCCCCTCCTCCAATTGGGGCAATGTGCCTACTACGCCGGCAGGCTGCTGTGCCTCTACTTTTGGTGGGCCTGTTCTTTCGGTGGTCACAGGTTCGCCTACCTTGCAGGCGTGAGCAGCGGCTCTGCACCTCCGCTGGCCGCTAGGCCTGTTCTGTCTGTCGTTTGCAGGTCTGTCTACCTAACAGGTGCTGGTGGCGGCTCTGCCCCTCCCCCAACCGGGGTGGTGTGTCAGACGGCCACTGGGCCTGTTTTGTCAGTGGTCACGGTATCGCCTACCTTGCAGGTGGGTGGGGCAGCTGTGCCCCTCTGCAGGTTTCTGGGCCTGACCTGCCGGTGGGTCGCAGATCATTCATTTTTTAGTTCTAGTAGTTTTTGTACACCTTTTTGTGTCTTCTATGTATAGAATAATGTCACCCGAAAATAGTGATAATTTGCGTTCTTATTTTCCTATTTTTATGACTTTTATTTGTTTAGTATGTCTAATTGCTCTGGCCAGTGTTTCGAGAACTATATGGAATAGAAGTGGTGAGAGAGGGCATCCCTGTCTTGTTCCAGATTTTAGAAGAAATGCCTTCAATTTTTCTCCATTCATAATGATGCTAGCCTGAGGCTTAGCATAGATAGCTTTTACAATGTCGAGGTAACTTCCTGTTATCCCTATTTTTTCTAATGTTTTGAACATAAAGGGATGCTGTACTTTGTCAAATGCGTTTTTTGCTTCTATCGAGATGATCATATGGTTCTTATCTTTAAGTCTATTGATGTGGTGAATAACATTTATTGATTTCCGTATATTGAACCATCCTTGCATCCCAGCTATGAATCCTACTTGATCATGGTGCATAATTTTTTTGATGTGCCTTTGTATTCGATTCACCAGAGTTTTATTGAGGATTTTTGCATGTAGTTTCATCAGATATATTGGTCTGTAGTTTTCTTTCTTTGAGGTGTCTTTTTCTGATTTCGGAATCAGCGTGATGTTGGCCTCATAGAATGAATTTGGAAGAGCTCCCTCTTTTTCTCTATGCTGAAATAACTTCAAAAGTATTGGTATTAAATATTCTTTAAATGTTTTGTAAAACTCCGCTGTATAGCCATCCGTTCCTGGGCTTTTCTTGGTTTGTAGTCTTTTGATTGCTTCTTCTGTTTCATCCATTGACATTGGTCTGTTTAAATTGTGTGTATCCTTCTCACTCAGTCTGGGAATATCATATGACTTAAGAAATTTATCGATGTCTTCACTATATTCTATTTTATTGGAATATAGGTTTTCTAAATAATTTCTAATTGTCTTCTGTATTTCGGAAGCATCTGTTGTAATATTGCCTTTTTCATCCCATATGTTAGTAATTTGAGTTCTCTCTCTTCTTCTCTTCATTAGCATGCCTAAGGGTCTGTCGAACATATTTATTTTTTCGAAGAACCACCTTTTAGTTTTGTTAATTTTTTCAATAGTTTCTTTTGTTTCAATTTCGTTGATTTCTGCTCTGATTTTAATTATTTCTTGCTTTCTGCTACATTTTTTGTTGTTTTGCTCTTCCTTTTCTAGGGCTTTGAGTTGAAGTGTGAGCTCATTTATTTGTTCGTTTTTACTTTTTTTCAGGAATGACCTCCAGGCGATGAATTTCCCTCTTAAAACTGCTTTCATTGTGTCCCATAGATTCTGATATATTGCGTCTGTATTTTCATGTATCTCTAAGAATTTTTTGATACCTCCTTTATATCTTCTGTAACCCACTGATCATTCAGTAACATATTGTTCATTTTCCATGTGATGTAGGATTTTTCCTTCCTTTTTTTATCATTGGTTTCCAGTTTCATTCCATTATGATCAGAAAAAATTCATGGTATTATCTCAACCCCTGTATATTTACTGAGGGTTGCCCTATGACATAATATATGGTCTATTTTTGAGAAGGATCCACGTGCTACTGAGAAAAAAGTATATCCACTTGATGATGATTGATATATTCGATATATGTCAGTTAAGTCTAGGTTATTGATTGTGATATTGAGTTCTATAGTTTCTTTATTCACTTTTGTTTGGAGGATCTGTCCAATGGTGAGAGAGGTGTGTTGAAGTCACCCATAATTATTGTGTTGTGGTCTATTTCATTCTGGAACTTGAGGTGAATTTGTTTTTTGAACATTGCAGCACCATTATTTGGTGCATAAATATTGATAATTTTTATGTCTTGTTGATGAATGGTTCCTTTTAACAGTATATAATGTCCTTTCTTATCCCTTTTGATTAAATTAGTCTTGAAGTCAATTTTATTCGATATGAGCATGGCCACCCCTGCTTGCTTATGGGGAGCGTTGCATGGTATATTTTTTCCAAAACTTGCACCTTCAGCCTGTGTATGTCTTTTCCATTCAGATGTGTCTCCTGGAGGCAACATATTGTTGGATTCATTTTTAATCCAAGTTACCAGCCTATGTCGCGTTATTGGAGAGTTTAAGCCATTAACATTTAGAGTCACTATTGATATATGGTTTGTACTGCCGCTCATGATTGATGATTCATCTTTTTTTTTTTAATTTAGTTTGTTTCTCCATGATTAGCTTTTCCCCCACCCTCAGTCATTACTGAGGCACTTCCCACTGATGGTTTTGGTTGTTGATTTTCATTTCTTCTTCGTGTATTGTTTTGCTCAAGATGCTTTGCAATGCTGGTTTTCTGGCTACAAATTTTTTTACCTTTTGTTTATCATGAAATATTTTTATTTCATCGTCATACCTGCAGCTTAATTTTGCTGGATACAGAATTCTTGGTTGGCATTCATTGTCTTTCAGTGTTTGAAATACGTTGTTCCAGGATCTTCTCGCTTTCAGCGACTGTGATGAAAAATCCATTCTCAACCTTATTGGTTTACTCCTTAATGTAATCTGCCTCCTTTCTCTTAGAGCTTTTAATATTTTCTCTTTGTTTTGTATATTGGATATCTTCATAACAATGTGTCTTGGTGTTGGTCTACTGTGATTTCGTGTGCTCCGTGTCCTGTAAGCATGTCCAATTTGTATATCCATTTACTTTGTATTTCTGGAAATATTTCTGTAATTATTTCATTCAATAGATTACTAATTCCCTTGGTTTGAATCTGTGTACCTATCCAGATGACTCATTAATTTTTTTTTTATGTTATCCCATATCTCTTGGATGTTTTACTCATGATTTTTTACCAGCCTTTCTGTGTTGGCTAGATTCATTTCAAGATGATATATTTTGTCTTCATTATCTGACATTCTGTCTTCTACTTGCTCCACAGTGTTAGTTATACTCTCAATTGACTTTTTAATTTGGTTTATCGTTTCCTTCATTTCTAGAATTATTGTTTGATTTTTTTATAATCTCTATCTCCTGATAAAGATGCATAACTTCTTCTTTTATCTGTTTATGTAATTCATTTTCAATGTGTTCTTTCACTGTTTGGATTTGCTGTCTCGTATCCTCTTTAAGTTTCAATTCCATCTGTCTAAGGTATTCCTTGAGTTCTTTATATGACCATTTTTCTGATGACTATAGGTCCTCCTGAATATTTTGGCTGTCCTTCGTTGTTTGTACTTATTTTCTTCCTTGATTTTTTGTGCTGCTCATGTTACTTCTTGCTCTGTTTGACTGTTGAGTTACTGCTTACTCTTATAAATTTATTTGATGCTTGGAAGAAAAGATATTAGAAGGAAAGGGAAAAAGTCACTAAAGAGAATGAGAGTAGGCAGGTAGAATTCGAGGAAGGGGAAATCAGAAAATTGAAAAGAAATGATAAGACAAAAGAAAAAATAGAAAAGAAAGAAAGAAAGAAAAAAATTTAAAAATAATGATCATTTAAAAGATGTAAATTAAAGTTTAAAATAATAATAATAATAAAATAAAAATATTTAAAAAATGAAAACATATTAAAAAGTTAAAGTACAACAACAAAAAATATGAATTTACATAAAGAATCTAAACCCCACACTCAGTAGGCCTCAAGTTGGAGAAGTAGAGCAGTATTAATGCCAGGCCTATTTTTTCACTTCTGTTTCACAGGAAGGCAGTCCAGGCAACCCTGATGTTAGGCAAATGAGGGGCAAGGGAGTTTATTTTGGACACGGACGTGGGCTGTGTACCTCATGGAAACCTCCAGCCGGAGGTTATGATGAGTGTCTACATGGAAGAAGATGAGGGCCATGTTGGGGTGTTTTGGTTTTAACTCTGAACATTTGTATGGCGGTAGGAAGAGATGACTATGTACACCTGGGCTTGAACTCTTGTGTGATTCAACATAGAGACTGAGTTCTGGAATTGACCTCAGAGAAGTATTGCCATGGATTGTGTTGGGCTTTTAGAAGGCCATGCATGAGAGTCGCCCTTGGAAAGTGAGATCTACGCCCAAGTTGGCTTTCCACAGAGCAAAGGGAATCTCAGCCAGGATATCACATGATTTTATTCTGAAAGACTTGGCAGCCATAGTTGAGAGTGAAAACACACATGGACCTCACATTGTAGACCTCAATGGGCCTGGCTTCATGTGACCTTTTGGCCACCCTTTGGGAAGCCTTGCCTCTGAGAGTTCTCCAGAGCTTTCATTGAAGTGAGCTTACTCAACATTTAATGGTTAATGAATGCATTGAAACCCACAGTGCCTACAACTTCTTCCTTGAATAATGGCTAGATGAATACCATGAAATTTTTGAAATTCCCAAGACTAGGTGTCACAGGAGAACCTTTGGATGTCCTCTAGCTGATCATGAGAATACAAGACATTGCCTTTATTGAATGGGTTTCATGAAAATGGTGTATAACAGAGATGCAAGTAAATTGGAACCTGCTGAGTAGTGTTCCTAGAGCCGTGGTGGGCAGGTGTGTGATAAAATATCTCTGGTGTGGCCATGTTTATCTGCCATTGGTGTCCAAATAACTTTGACTGACATTTTGCAGCCAGTAGACCCTTATATGTAAAAGAATTTTGTTACATGGAGAGATTTCAGGGCAATGTTCAGAATCAGGTTGCTATGGTGAATGTTGCAAGCTATGTGGGATAGAAGCCTGGTTGGTGCATTCTCCAACAGAACCCAACCCACCACAACTGAAAGAACTCCCTACAGCACTGTGTCCCAGTTGAACTCTTTTTATTTCATGAAGCAAATACCACACTCCTAGTGCAACAGCAAAAAACACCACAAAGAGTGGAGGATGACCAAATGGCTTCACAGTCCAGATGAGGAGACACTTGCCTCAGTGGCCACAGTTTACCTACAAAGAGAAAATTCAGCACTGCTGCCTCATGTTCATCGGAAAATAAGAAACCATGTCATCCATGTCACATAGATGCAGACCCAGCTTTGATGGTCTCACTACAAAGGAAGCTAATGCTCCTGACAACAAAATATATTTCAAGTGCTCACCCTCAGAGGTAGTTTCTCCAGATGTTAGGCCAACAGAGCTTCATGTTTGTGGAGTGTTTACCCTGTCCCTTACTTTTGGAAACTCCTCTACCACCTCCAAATTTGTGAACTCCTGAGCATTTTCTATAGCAGGTATGTATTCACAGATTTTCTAACTCTTCTCCTCTAATTGTGTCTTACATGGGGCGAAGGTAATGCCAAGGCATTGTTCTGAATGAGAGTGGGAAGATTTTTGTGTAGCACATATTTGCATACACATTGGATACATTTTCCAATTTTCCATTCGAAATACTGAATCCCTGACACTAACAAATTCCCTTCTAGACTTTTACTTCTAATCTTAATATGATGGAGAAAAATAACCCAAACAAAATAGAAATACAAGAGGTTCACAGGAGGCATGGTGTATAGTTGGACTTGCCTTTCCTATGATAAATGGTAGGTGCTATAAATCTAGCAAATTTTAATTGAAACAGTTCTTTATGTGTTTTAAAAGTTAACGAATATGTGAATAACTGTCTCCCTTTCTCTGTAGTCTATTCAGCACATGTATTTTTTATGCACATATTGAATTCTACCTGGTATCACACATACATTTTGTGAGGTGGCTGACTTGGCAGATACAAACTGTAAGAAAAGATCACTCCTACTAAACGCTGTTGGAACTGAAAATTCAACATATGGGTCAGCTTTCTAGTTGAACAACATAAATTGATGTTCAGGAAAATGAGTATTTTTGGATCTGTGGATGATATATATTTCATGGTGAATTTCAATTGGCATACATAATGCTACTTTTTAATGTCTCTCTCTGTGTGTGTATCTATCTATCTATCTATCTATCTATCTATATATATATATGTATTCACTCTCCGGATTTTTCAAAATATGAAATGTATTTGTCTTATTTTACACTCCCTAAATTCATTCATATTTATGTATGTGGATTTATAATCAACTTTTCACAAGTTTATTCTCAGAAATATTCATCCACCTGAAATACATATTCGTTTCCAGTACTGAAAACTAACTTCAGGGGATCATATGATGGCAGCGAAAGGAGTGCATCAACCCCATATACAGCATCACTCTGCAAGAGAATGACGAATTTCCAGCAAAATTTGGGTGCTCCAAAACCTAGTGGAAGTATTTCCATCTCATGAGGATTAGCTATGGGGCTCAAACGTGAGTGATTTGTCTGCATAGAGCGTCATGCTGCTTATTCAGCAAATCGCCCTGCGGCTAGAGTCTGTGGCGCATGCTGGCAAACAATGAGATAGCAACACAAATATTCAGTGGTGCGGATTCTTTGGGCTCCTGCCAGCTGTACAATCACTGTGCTCATTGCTGAATTCTGGGTTTGAGACCGGGGAAGGACGCGGTCCAATTCGGTTTTCCACACCAGTCAGACCACAGAGGAAGCCAGGGGCCACCATCTTGGAGAGCTGACGTCACCATTCCTGTTTTCAACTCATAGCAGCTCATTCAGCTATAGAACAGGTAATCTCAGGCTGCCATTCGCCTGTGTCTCGGAGACAAATTACTCAGGCCTGTTCCTATCAGAACATACACCAAGCCCAGAGCGGCCGAATTCTGGCTCCTGGAACTGATCAGGCCCAGGGCTAAAGAACCCGCGGAAACTCCTTCTCGGTCTAGGTCTTGCTGAATACTGTGGAGTTAAATACCTACCTAGCCTTCATAGGCAGTGGCAACAGGATTGAGACGGGGCTTGTGAGGGCTGGTCAGGACTCACCCATTGCTTTGGTCATCCGGCAAAGGGAACGAAATGCTGCCATTCGCATGGGATACCAACATGTTAGAGATCTGATGTCATCACAAAGTGGTGGAGGAGATAACTTCATCGATACCAGCGGTGACAGAAACAGTTGGTCTCCTGGTAAAAAAGGTGAGTCACAAACACCCGAGTCTCTCTCACTTTGTCTTCAAGCCAGAGGGGCAGAGCAGAGCCGCCGCCCATGCCCGGCACAGGCCCAGCGACCTGCAGGCGTGGTAGTCATGTCATCCCAATTGGAGTAGTGACAGAGCAGAGCTGCCGCCCGTGCCCGGAACAGGCCCATCAACCAGCAGGCGTGGTAGTCACGTCACCCCAATTGGAGTAGGGGCAGAGCAGAGCCACCGCCTATGCCCAGAACATGCCCAACGTCCCGCTGGTGTGGTAGACACGGCACCCCTATTGGAGTAGTGGCAAAGCAGAGCCTTCTCCCGCGCCCAGTACAAGCCCAGCGGCCCAGCAGCGTGGTTGTTAGGTCACCCCAATAGGAATAGGGGCAGAGCAGAGCCACTGCCCAAAACAAAACAGTTTCAACAAGCAGAGAGAAACGCGAGCAGTATGAAAAGACAAGGAAAGAAAGGACCACAAGCAATGCAGGTCAACACAACTTTAGAAGAGGTAATAGCTGCATCAGATGGAATGTCAGATAAAGAATTCAGGATACTCATGCTTTAGATGATCTGGAGTCTCAAGGAAGACATTAGACAACAAAATCAGACAATTAAAGATCACTTCGACAATGAATTACATAAACAAATCCAATAAGCAAAAGATCAACTATATAGGGAGATAGAGGTTGTAAAAACAAACAAACAGAAATCCTAGAATTGCAGGAAGGAATAATCCAACTTAAAAACTCAATTGAGAATACTACCAGGAGAGTAGAACACTTAGAACATAGAACATCAGACAATGAAGACAAAGTATTTCAACTTGAAAAGAACATAGACCACTCAGCAAGACTGTTAAGAAACCACGAGCAGAATATCCAAGAAATATGGGATAACATAAAGAGGCTAAACTTAACAGTCATTGGGATACAGGAAGGTATAGAGGTCCAAACCAAAGGAATGAGCAACCTATTCAATGAAATAATACGAGAAAACTTCCCAGACTTGATAAATAAAACAGAATCCCAAGTCCTAGAAGCCTACAGAACGCCGAATGTGCAAAATCATAAGAGAGCCACAACTAGACACATTATAATGAAGATGCCCAACAAACAGAAAAAAGAGAGAATTTTAAAAGCTACAAGAGAAAGGAAGCAGATTACGTTTAAGGGTAAACCAATCAGGATAACAGCTGATCTTTCAACACAGACTCTGAAAGCTAGAAGATCCTGGAATAACATATTTCAAACACTGAAAGAAAATGGGTTCCAACCAAGAATTGTGTATCTAGCGAAATTAAGCTTCAGTATGGAAGATGAAATTAAAACCTTCCTCGATAAACAAAAGTGAAAAGAATTTGCAGCTAGAAAACCATCTCTTCAAAACATCCTCGGCAAAACATTGCAGGAAGAGGAAATGGAAAATAACAATGAAAACCAACAGTGGGATGTAGGACATTAAAGGGGGGAAAATAATCAAAGAGGAAAACAAACCATGTTTAGTAACATAAATAAACAAATATGGCTGGAAGAACAACCCATATCTCAATAATAACCCTAAATGTTAATGGCTTAAACTCACCAAT